>NC_084799.1:155888351-156192726 GCF_963169125.1 Humulus lupulus
CTAGTCATGCAAAACTAGAATTTAAACCTCTAAATTACAAATTGAAGCTTACCTCTTCTGCTGAACCACTTCCTGGACAGACTCCTGAGCTAGAATCCAAGATTCTTAGCTTAATTCAATCCTTAAACATTAAAACCACAAACACCTCAATATTCAGCCAAAACACAGAATTTTAACTCCCAAAAACAAACTCAATTCTTACCTTGATTCTGGTTGAGTTTCCTTAGCTGAGCATTGGATTTAACCTACAAGTTCCAGCCCAAATCACTAAATTCCAGCTGATTTCTCTTAAGTTTTTTGTGGTTTCTTGGGAGAGAAAAGAGAAGAGAAGAGGAGAGAGAGAGAGTATGAGTCGGTTTATGTTTTGGTCCCCTGTTTTTCATTAACTTAGTCTAATCCTAATCAGTTAAGTCAATGCTGAGGCTCGGGGTACCGGAAACGTCCCCGAGGGCAAAACGGTAATTTTCCCCAATATTCCCGCCTAAGCTTTCTATCCTCAAATATATCTCCATATATTTATTTCCATAACCCGATAGTCCAAATAACTACCCAATACCTAAAATACCCATGACTTATCCAAAGTCAAATACTAAGCCCCGTTGTGACTTTTCCCGCTATTTAGCTCCCTAGGATCGCCTCAAGTCGCTCACTTCAAATCTACCCACATAATAATGTGGTTCTCATGGATATAACATTTAACCACATTTATATTCAAATAATCATACAAGCATGCATTAAATCATTAAATTCGCTCATAAGTCAATTATGCCCTCCCGGAGCACTAATTAGGGCCCTTAAGCCATATTAGTGATTTTGGGTCGTTACAGGGAAGGTGATCACTTATGCATCACGTCAACTAAAGGTGTATGAGCAGAGGTACCTCACACATGATTTGGAACTCACAACAGTATTTCTTGCACTGAATGTATGGCGACACTACTTATATGGTGAGAAGTGTGAGATATACACAGATCACAAGAGTTTGAAATACTTCCTCACTCAGAAGGATTTGAATATGAAGAAGAGACGTTGGTTAGAGCTGGTAAAGGATTATGATTGTGAGATCCTATATCACCCAGGGAAAGCCAACGTGGTAGCAGATTCCTTGAGCCGGAAGGGTCCGGGACAGTTGTATAGTGCTAGGCAGATATCCATGGAGTTGGCTGATGATATGACTAGAGCAGGGATTGAGCTAGTGCTGGGCCAGTTAGCCAACATCACCCAGTAGTCCACTCTTTTGGAGATGATTAAGGAGAAGTAGTTAAGTAACCCACAGTTGGGAAGGATCAGAGGGGACGTCCTAGCTGAAGTAGTTAAGGATTACACAGTGTTGGACATGGGCTTATTGAGATATAAGGATCAGATCTGCGTTCCGATAGACACTAGGATCAAATGGGAGATTATGGATGAATCTCATACTACCCTATATTCTCTACATCCATGCACCACAAATATGTACCAGGATCTGAAAGTTTTATATTGGTGGCCTGGGATGAAGAGGGACGTGACTGAGTACGTGGCAAGGTGCCTAACCTATCAGTAGGTCATGGCAGAGTATCAGAGACCAGCAGGGCTGTTGTAGCCTCTTGATATCTCAAACTGGAATTGGGAAGACATCACGATGGATTTTTTGGTAGGATTACCCAGGACTACCTAGAGGCTAGGACTCGTTCTGGAAGCCTTTATTTGCTCGTTAATGAAGGGATCCTATATTATGGTTATGACTAGGGTATCGATAAGGGCTCAGAACCAGGATCATGCTCGAGGGCCGTTCTAATTATTACTCTATACTCGGACCTGAGGTAATAAAACTGCACCCAATACGTGACATATGTGATAAGGGCTTGGTCTGATTGTTGATTATAACTATGAATCGGGCTCCAGCCCCTATGACTGATGTGATTGAGTTATGTTTGCGCTTGTTGATTAAACATACTTGAATATTATGTTTCTAGCTAAGTGTTATATAATTGTTCACATGGTATGCGTAGCTAGGGCTCGGCCCCGTTAAGGGACATGGTTATTACTATGTTTGCATTTAATTGATGGTATTATATTTTTAATATGTGTGCATACTTGTATTGTCTGGAGTATGCTTATCTATATCTGTATCTGAATACCTGGCTCAGGGCTTGACTTATTAGTCAAGGACGTCAATAGCGCCCTGTGCGCTGGTGAAAAAGATGAGGACCAATCAGGAGCGTACTATTACGTTGGTCGACCCTGTGGTCATTAAAAAATTAAAGCACCAGGTACGCTAGAATAGCTTTATGGCTAGTTACTCAGAGCTAAGGGAAAAGGCCCTAGGTTACTCTATGGTCACATAGCTAGGGCATAGAGCCTGGGGTTCACTCTATGGTCAACTATTCAGGGCAACGGGCCCCTAAAAGATCCAATGACCATTTATTTGTAATTGTATGCATGCATGAGTAGTATTGAGAACCTATATTTACTATTCATGCACAAATTTAAGTTTTCTTGCTGAGCCTTGGCTTCGGGTGTCTAGGTAAGGGGAACAGAATGCTTGACCATCCATGAGTTGGAAAGCTTCAGTGGCGGCGTGTAAATATGCACCTACTCGTCCACCACGGCCGAGGGTATCTCAGAGGAACTAGGGTTGTATCGTTTATTTTGTCGCTTAGGTCGGCCGTTTGTAACTTTTGATATATATACACTCTTTTAAACGATAATTTGTAATATTTTGGAATCCCATGTTTGTATGAAACTTTTAAATGAAAATTCAATAGTTCCTTTTTTAACCCTAATCCTTGATGTTAACCTTAGTTACACGTTTATAATCAAATGACTTCATTAGCAATTTCAACACTATTTAAAATACACACTGTAACGGTCCTAGATTAGGACTCTGTGTTATTTTAAAATACACACTAGATTAGGATGTTACATTATGTTTTTATGTTTTATGTGTTATTTTTTGGTCTTTAGAATTTGTGTCCTAAATATCTCATCTTGTTGGGAGTTAGCTCATAAGGACTCTGTGTTGCAAGTAAGGGCATAAACTTGTTTTGTTGACGTGACGAGTTGGAGCAGGCTCAGTTAGATGTGTCCATGTCCTGATTGGTTGACATAGGGGTCATGGGGTTTCTACATTTGCATTGTTTATTGGTAACTCTTAAAACATGCTTTTTTACATACATTATGCATAAAAAAGTTGATTTTTTTTAAAACAAGGAGGTCTCAAGTTGCATGTGTTTGTAAAAAAGTGTTTTAATTCATGTTTTGTTTTAAATAAGTTTTAGTAAAATTTTTGTTTTCTTAAAAAATTTGGTATATATTAATTTACTTAGATACGTAAACTAATTGGTTATAAGTTAGGTGTCTACATCTATCAATATCATGTCATCTACATAAATGATGAGTGCAATAATTTTCTTATTCTATCTCTTCAAGAACAGTGTGTGATTTAAGTTTCTCTGTTGGTAACAAAGTATTTAATGGCTTTTGTGAATCATCCAAACCAACCTTTCAAAGATTTCCTTAATTTGTACAGTGATCTCTTCAACCTATATAAAATTTTACTAAGTCTCTCTCACATCATGCATCCTGGTGGCAGATCGATATAGACTTCTTCTAATAGTTCCCCACGCAAAAAATCATTCTTCAAATCAAATTGTTGCAATGGCCAATCTAGGTTTGCTTCTAGGGACAATTATACTAGTAGAGTGTGGATATTTGCTATAGATGCTAATGTCTTTGTATAGTCAATCCTATTTGTCTGAGTGTACCATTTTGCCACCAATCTTGCTTTGAAGTGTTCTACTATCCAATCAGACTTTAATCTAACCGTGTAAATCCATCGGTACCCAACTAATTTCTTTCCTAGTAATAGATAAACAAGAAACCATGTTTTATTTTTCTATGAGGATTTCATTTCCTCATTAATAACATCTTTTCATATGGGATCAATTAATGCTTCCAGCACACTGTTAGAAATAGATACTGTGACAATCAAAATCCCGTGATCTGTAAGGGGAATGATCGGGTAAAAGCTGTGCAATCCCACACCGCATGGGGAAGGTCAAGTGTGATGATTCTAAGACTGTGTAGGTATGGGACTACACAGTTGAAGAGAGCTTGAATGGATTAATGGGTACTACCTATGCCAACAAGATGCATCTTCTTTTCAGTAGCCCACCACTTGAGAACTCCAAAGTTAAGAGTGCTTGACCTGGAGTAATCTCAAGATGGTTGACCTCCTGGGAAGTTTTTCCAGGAAGCGGGCGAGTGAGGACAAAGCACGCTGGAAAGACTCGTGTTGGTTTGTAGGGCCAGTCGTCATTCCAGAAAGCAGCCATAGTGACGTGGGGCGTTACAGATACTATAGCTAATGGATATGCAAATGACAAATTTGATTCAGATAATTGATAATTTTACACAAAGAAACTCATGAGATATTTGACTTTACAAGAAAACTCAGCTTCATATATTGTTTAGGAATACCTAGGGTGAGATGTGGCGGTAGTTGTTTTCTTGATGACACAGACAATTGGTTAAGATTTTCCTTAGTTGTAAACGATTGATCCGTTAGGACAAGTAATTATGACTCATGTGGATTGTTATCTTCTATTTCTAGACTTTCATCAGTATTCGCATCCAAAGTTATACCACTTAAATCTAACTCACGCCATAACCCCTAAAACCCATGTTTACACCACTTGTATCTAAGTTGTTCTCATTAGTAGTACCATGGACTTCTTTGGAACTAAGAAAATTATATTCAAGATTATGCATTCCTTTCTCCTACTCACCCTAAATTTCAAAATTAAAAAAGTACTTTTTATCTTCATGGAAGATGAAATAATTAGTGACAAACATCCGTCATGTAAAAGGATGGTAACATGGTATCCTTTATGATGAGTATCATATCCAAGGAAAACACATTTTAATGCTTACGGACTCAACTTCCTTCGTTGATGTTTATTGAGATGAACCAATGCCACAAAACCAACAACACGGGGAAGCAAATTTGAGAAGATGGGGGGCAAAAATTGCACTTGTAGGACTTTGGAATGGTGTCTGGAAGTTGATAACACTAGAGGGAACACAATTAATTAGATATGCAACAAATGTTAGGGCTTTAGCCCAATAGGGCAATGGCATATGAGCATATATTAATGAAGCATGAGAAACTTCTAACAAGTCATGAGTATCTAAACAAGTAGTTTGACTGTAGAGAACTTAAATGTAAGCATTATATTGAGTATGAATTAATTTGTGAAATTGTTGGAATAACTACTTGACTTCACCAAGCATACTAAAGTCATTCGGGTATAGTCATCAATGAATGTAACAAACCAAAGTGATCCTCCCAAAGAAGGAATGATAAATAGTTCCCATATATCATAATGTAAGACCATAAAACGTGTGGGACTTTTAAGAAAAATTAACGAAAATTAATTACGATGACTCTTTCCTAATCTCAAATCTCATAATGAAAGCCTGAAACAACAAGTCTGGCAAATAAACTAGGATATAGTTTCTTTTGATAACCAAATGAAGCATGTCCTAGTAGTTGATGTCACAACCAAATATTAGATCTATTGTGCTCCCCTTCAAATCCCTAAAAAATTAGAGACTTTTTTCCTTATCAAAAGTTTCTTCCACTAAGTTCAGGTAATATAGATTTCCTCATCTTGAACTATAACCAATCATTTGTTGAGTTCAAATGCCCTTAAACACAAAAGAAACAGGCCAAAAAATGATAGCACAAGAGAATGATATAGCTACATTAAGAATGGACAATAGATTATAAGATAAGGAAGGAACTAGTAACACTGAGTCTAAATGTAGAGTGTTGTTGAGAGTTAAGGATCCATAACCAACAAGTGGAGTAGCATTACCATTGGCAGGCAAATAAACTCTTCTGATGAGGATTGAAGTGTGGAGATGTAACGCGCTACTACCTCTAGTACGTCTGGTACCCATTCTTAGGACAAGTCCTCTCAATATGCCAGGCATCTATCACTGAAACTATAAAACAATACCAATAAAAATGTGGACAAATTACAACTTCAAAATTTAATAAAATTACAATTGTTCAAAACTTAGGTATAAAAAATTGAACTTATATTATTACATATAACTCCTAAACTCCTATCCATAAAACTCCTTTCTATTTAGTCTGAAGTCCACAAGTTATCCAAGAACCAAGCCATACCTGAAAAAGGTTGGAACAACAAAGTAATGAGCTAACTCATAGTAAGTAAATCTCATGAAATGCATATACGCATATACATATATAATGAGCTTGATGATGTGTGACAGGAAGTGAAATCACAAGGTAAACAAACAAAAGTTTGACATCTCAGTCTTACTAATCTGTCACTGAAAACTGAAACACTATAAATTCTAGCTAAACTATTCAACTATACATTTATCTCAATGCTAGCCCTATAACCCAAACATAGCGTGAAAAAATTCCTTAATCGGGGTCAGCTCTAGCATCTCCTAGAGATGTATTGGTAGAGCAACAACCTCAGTGATATTTAACCCATAAAATTTCGACGGTTTGGATATTAATTCATGATGACATTAGTCTGTGATAATAAGGGGAACAACCTTTTGTCTAAACCATCACCAATACGACCTTTGCCTTTTTGTCACACTCAACATTTCTCGACTGTCACTTATCTGAAATTTCCATTAACAAGCATTTCTATTCAAGCCTTTGACTATGCTAATCATAACATTTAGACTTAACCATGATTCAGATTGATCATGTACAATGAAAACTATGTTTTTCTCTCCATAAAGAGCATGGACATTTCTCTTAGACTTATACTGATTTTTAACTTTCAAACACTCTATATTTGACTTTAAAACTTTTTTAAATCATATCTTGGTCCTTGAATACATTCAACATATTCCTATTTTATTCTTAGATCTCTAGCGTTTTAACTAGTTTTAGAATATTTTAAATTCTCACTTGTGTTCACACTAAACTTACTTATGAAATCATCTTAAATAACTTTAGTCATACTCTGATATAAGTACTTATACTTGGGTCATGCTTAAAGGATTGGATGATCTCATTCTACTCTCAAACTCATATGTGCCTTCACTATAGCGCAACTCATAACAATTTACTTAAAAGCCTTTATATTGTATTGGCCCTCATAACCCATATAAAAACTCGTGAATCCACAATCTGGCCAAAGCATATTGAATACTAATCTTAGACGTCAACTTAGAGATTGGGATAAGGTATACATAGATAGATCACAACGCCAACTAATCACAATCTATATGTATTTCGAAGCATACTATTCCCGGCCTAGGACATTATTAGTCTTTAAAGAATCATTCTTGGCAAATTTATCTAACCATTCACTTTGACTATTTGCATCTACCAACTATAATTTCAGCTTATAGCTCAAATTCATTCATGCTTGTACCAAACCTTGCAATACAACATCAACAAAACACACGAAGATAATAGCCTACAATATAACATCTTATAATGAGGCAAAGTCAAACCTTTAGACTAAACTCTCAAAAGAGTTTCCAACTTATAAATTCTAAACCCTAGAAGAAGACTAGGAAAATTTCTGATAATAGTGGGGCATACGAGCATCCCCATATCATGCATGCATATTCAATAGCAGAGGCCTAAGTCTCAATACCTGCACTTCAACCATATATTCATGATGAGATAATACAACAACCATCTTGGGCAATAGTGTAATCATGGGTGTAAATGTAATTACAACAGAGTACAGAGACTCCTAGATAATATTGGGTGATCGGGAGCAGCTTCTAGGTCAAGGGTCTCCATTGAGACTCCTAGATAATACAGGCATGCCCATCTGTTGGAAAATCATTACGAACTTCAACCAAACTTAATAATAATAGTAAGGGGAATCAAACTTAATTAACAAGAGTACTCAACTCTTTGGCCAATCATCACGGACTTGAACCAGACATAATAATAATATAGGCGAACTCAAAATGCATTGACAAGAGTACTCAACTATTTTGTCAAATGCCATGGACTCGAACTAGACATAATAACAATAATAAGCGAACCCAAACTAAATTCACAAGAGTATTCAACTCTTTGGCCAATCATCACAAACTTTTATCAGCATGATAACAATAATTGGCAGACTCAAACCACATTCACAAGAAAAATCAAATCGCACAATAATTGTAATGACCAGAAAATACTAAAACTAATTTTTCAGAATTAAAGAAATTTATCACATTAAAAGGGTCTAAATAATATGGATAAAACAAAACATTGACTGCAATGTTTGTGTTTTACCTAAATAATAGCGTGATGACGTGGCATAAAACTCAGACACGTGGCAGTCCAAACCATAACCTAGTCAGCTGACCTCTTGTCGACTCTCGACCAGGAAGCAACGACAATTATTTTGTCACATTTAGACTTTAACATACTTTAAATAAATGCTAACTAGGTTGGTCAGTACACACATGACCAGATTTGGTCGGACAATACGCGAAGAACTCTCAAAGTTAGTTAAAACTAGATATTTATTAAATATTCAATCATCTTGTATTATTTTATTACATTCTTAGCCCTATAAATAGAGGTCTTAATGAATCACCATTTCTTACGTTGTAATTCTTTAACCTCTAGAGAATTTACAATTTTATGTGATTTTATACACGGATTGTGTACTTTTCCAACTCACAAAACTTAGTTGGTCCAATTAATATGATCGGAGGTTTGGGGCTTCTACATAAATAAAGGTAATAAAGTTGATGTAGGTTATTACCATTTTGGGTCCGAACCACAATAAAAGTCATGTGATGTTTACTTTTCATAAATCGAGTTCTCATTTCATATCCTTTAGTTAACTCTGTGTTTGCTAGATATGTGGTCAGCATTTTTGTGCTTTCATTGAGAGTTGAAATCAAGAACACCTATAATCAGGACTTTCATTGAGAAAACATGCCTCCTAAGAAGACTCAAAGCCAACAAGCAGACCAGACTTCTAAGGGCTAATGGCATCGACCTCCCCCTCTTCGTCCAGGAGTTACTGAAGAAGAGCCTCTGGTAGAATTAGAGGAAGACAGTTAGGAGATGGATGCTAAAGCCATACGAGTGGCCATAGGGATAATGCGGGATGAGTTAGCCACTCTAAAAGCATACAAGGAGAATGCGGCTGAGACAATCATTATGAAATAGATGGAGATTGATAGAAAACGACAAAAGATAAATGCCAGACAGGAGGAAATGGACCACTGACAGAGAGATGCAACTGCTTCCATGGAAGTTGCTATCCAGCTTCCTCAAGGATATCGACCTGCACAGGATCCTCAATAACCTGAGCAGCCTCAAAACCCTTAACCACCTGAGGATCCTCATCATCAGAACAACCTCGAGCTGTTTAGCAGGAAAAGAAGCCCCAAAATTCTACTAGACAAAACGAAAAACGTCCACCCCAAAGTTCTTGTCGATATAGTGAGCAGCTACCAAGATAGAACAGGGATGAGTAGCCTCCCAGATGCCCCCGATGCCTGGTCACTGATGAATAGGTTCTTCTGGGATGGGAACATGAAAATATCCCTTTAGGAGACAAAAGCCTCTGAGGTCACCCACGATAGAATAATTCCTTGGAACCCAACAACAGCGCAAGCCACAAAGCCCACCACCAGTCTATTGTGAAGACTTTGGTCGCAAAGAAGGAGACACTGCATATAGTTTGTTGCGAACGAACCAGCCTCATTACAGGGACATGCATGACTATGATGAAGGAGATTTAGAGTAATATCATAATTAAAAGAGAAATGATTATCGGCAAGATGAGTAGAGGAGAGGACAGCATGATCCCTCGCCTGTGAACAATCGACAAAAAATTCATAATGCAAGGGGCGACCAAAAAAATCAAATGATCGTAGAGAAAAGGATGATAAACACATTCTAGTTGCTGCCCCTACTCCTAAAATTCCAACGACTTTTCATAGATAGATAAATGCATTGAATCAGTACATTCAACAGCTGATCGGGAACCAGCTTCAGATATTGAGTATGACCAAAGAAAAGGCACTACATTCATCAGTAGGATTGCTCTGGCAGAAGATTCGAGCAAATTTAAAATGCCTGTGCTGCACACCTATAACAAAAAAGAAGACCCTGTATCTCACGTTAATAGGTTTAAGGTACAAATGAATATTCAATAGGTATTAAAAGATGCTTCATACAGGATATTCCCTTCTACCTTTCCTAACGCAGCTCAAGAATGGTATTTTTAAGTTCCAACCTTCTACAATCACTTCCTAGGAGATGTTTGTCAAGGAGTTCTAGAGGCAATTCTATGCTGGTGGCATACATCCCAGAGAAGCTAATCAACTAGTTGATATAAGGCAAAAAGAAGGTGGGCCTTTCAAGGAGTATATCCACAGATTTATGAGAGCAGTTGTGTAACATCCCGCAAATTCCAGATAAAGAATTTTAAAATAAAAATAATATTTAATTAAAAAGGTAATTTAATTAGAAAATTATGGAAATTTGATTAGAAAATTATGGAAAGTAAATCAGTATTGATTTAATTATTGGGATGATAAATAGATTTTTATGTCCACATTATGTAATATTATTTGGAATAAATAATAATAGACATTAAGGTTTATAATTGGAAAATAAATTGAATATAAAAGAGGGTTGTCCTTAAATTTAAATTATTATTATTTATTGGGAAATAATTTATAAGAAATATTTAAATTGATAAATGTAATTTATCAAGATTTCTAGATTTCCATTTTAAATTGTGAGATTCAAAATAAAAAGAAATTTTTTGAGAATTAAAATGAATTACGAATTAAAGTTAAATTTAAAATATTTTGTGGGACTAAATTGTAGAAAATAATAAAAATTGGGGAATTAGATATTTTTTAAAAGAAAATTGTTTTATATAAAATAATGTTTATTTAATTAGTAAATAATAATTAAAATAATTTTTATTAATTAATTAAATAAGGAAAAAAATTAATAAACGTAAATTTAGAAACCATAAAATGGATATAGCAGCTTTTCTTTAAGTCACTCGGTTTATCTCTCCCCTCTCTCTATCTCACCTGATTCTCTATCTCTTTCTTGTGCAGCCACGGACGAAAGCTCATCGATTACCGTCTGCTCACCTGCCGTCGACACGCGCAAGCCAAAGAGATGTGTGGTCATCCGCCCTTTCGACCCTCGCGACCACAACCCCTCACGCATGGCTTAAGACCCTCAATGGAGCCTTCCAAGTTCTAGTGATTCCACGTACTTCGAGAGCTTCTGTGTGTTTTCCAGTGATCTCTGGCATTGGGTGGGATAATGAGTGGTACGATTGAGTTGAGGGAGTCAAGATGACCACTACCCAGCAAAGGATTGACCTTGAAAGTCACTGGAGTTCAGGGAAAGGATCGTTGGATTTGTCCTATGAGTGTTCGACATAAGTACCTGATGTAGTAGGTTGTTACTAGTGGTATTAGAGCTAGAGTTTAGCTAGTTCTGTAGACTCTAGAAGAATAGGTTTTAGTGATAAGATACGCTACTGAGTTCGTCCACAAGACAAGCCACACATGAATGATTAGTATTTAAGAGTTCTGTTTAATTTAAATGTATGCTTATGATGGTTTTATGAGCCATAGAATTATGCATGACCATAAAACTTGATGATGCGATTATGTGTTATGACTTTCATTTTTATGGAATTTTGGAAGTTAATTGAGAAGATTACTTGAACATGTTCTAAATTGTCATTGTTGTGATGATTAGCTGCTTATATGGAATCATTGTTCTATGTTGCATTTGGCCAATGATTTCTATCGAATGTCAGCCTTACGTAAAACACGAGTATTCATGAGACCTTGTGATGGAAAAATGAAATGTGAGAAATTAAGTCTTAGAGTCCTCTAGCTAAAATATGCTTTATATGCTTTTGAGAAAAAATGGTATATAGGCAGCAATATGAGAGCATAAGCGAGTAATTAAGAAGGAATACAAAATATAGAATTGGCACTTTAGATGTACATACTCCAGATAGGTGTAGAAAATTTGCATTAAAGATTGGGTCTTTAGCATGACATGTCATAGTAATTGACTTTGTTGTCAAACCACATGGTCCTCTATGGTAATTTAAAGAATAAGGTGCTTCTATTTATGGTTGTATAAAAAGTCAGCCACTAGTGGAGTAAAACATCATCCTCCTGGGGAAAGCTTATTACCATGTGTAAACCCTAAATCACGATTCATAGCATGATGAGTTGTGTAATTAAAAGATTAACCTCAAAGTTGAATATAATGGGTTTATTAGGGTAGCATTTTATCTATCATGGGTCACAAATCCCATCCTAGTCCCCAAACTGAATGGAAAATAGAGGGCTTGCTTGGATTTCACAAACCTCAAAAAAGAATGCCCGAAGGACTGCTTTCCATTGCCAAGGATCGACCAGCTGGTCGACCCTACATCTAGGCACGAGACACTATCTTTTATGGATGCTTATTCTTGTTACAACTAGATAAGCATGCATCCCTCGAACAAGGAACACACCAGCTTGAAGACCGACAATGGACTGTACTACTATAAGGGTATGCCATTTGGTCATAAAAATGCTAGGGCAACTTATCAGTGCCTAGTAAACAATATTTTCAAAGACCATATCGACAACAATATGGAGGTATATGTCAATGACATGTTGGTAAAGTCAAAGAAAGTTGGTGGACATGTGGGTGACGTCGAGGAGTGCTTCAACATCTTAAAGAAATACCAGATAAAGTTCAATCCTCTTAAGTGTTCCTTTGGGGTAGGTTGTGGAAAATATCATGGATTTTTAGTAAATTCACGAAGAATAGAGTCAAAAGAAAAAAAAATATCTAATCTTTGATCGAGATGAAATCACCCACCAGAACAAAAGACATTCAAAGTCTAACAAGGAGAATTGCTGCACCTAGTAGATTTATTTCAAAATCAATGGACAAGTGTGTCCCATTTTTTAATCTTTTGAGGGGCATAAGAAATTCAAATGCACAGAATAATGTTAGCAAGCCTTCGAGGATATCAGACAACATATGGCTCAACCTCCCATTCTATACAAACCAATAAAAGGAGAGAATTTGTACGCCTATCTAGCAGTCATAGAGTATGCTACTAGTTTGGTCTTGATTAGTCATGAAAATAAAATCCAAAATGCAGTGTAATATTTAAGTAAATGGTAGGTAGGAGCAAAATCAAGGTATCCAGCTATCAAAAAACTAGCTTATTGCCTAGCGTTGGCATAACGAAAACTGCAACCATATTTTCATGCTCACCCAATAAAATTACTAATCGACCAGCCTTTGCTACAAGTGTTGTAAAAGCCAGAAGTTGCAAGTCCACTATTTAAGCGAGCCGAAGAATTGGGGCAGTTTGAGATTACCTAAGAGCCCTCGATAACGATAAAACGACAAGCATTGGCCAATTTTGTAGCCGAATTCACTAGACTTTTTGGATTTGATTAAGGGAAAGGATAAGGATTTGATTTGGTAAATTTTCTCTTAGGGATGGCTAGGTTAAGTGGAGAAACTATGAGCGTTGGAAGCTCATTCTTGGAGGCTGCCAAGTTTACAGAGAGAAACCAAGGGAGAGGCCATGAGAAAGAGAGAAAGAAAATAGGAGGAGAAGAAGATTAGGGTTTCAAAATCCCTAGGTTTAATTCTTATAACACTAGAAGGACACTATTTTCATTGTGCGCTCAGGTTCTGCTTTACTGCTTCAAACAATGAAGCAGAGTATGAAGCACTACTCACGGGACTAAGGCAGGTCAGGGAAGTAAATGCATGATCTCAGGAAGTCTATCAACCAACAAACAAACATTATAACAGTTCCAACAATTTATTGAAACATATCAAACAACTCAAATATGACAATTGTTGGCGGTCAGAACTCGTCAACGGTCTAAGGTTAGAAAACTCAGATTATTATACTAAGGATAACTAAGAATCAGATGGAAAGAACTTGAATCAACAGAAAAATCAGAACTCCAATGGAACAAATATCATATATTTCTTAAACGTCTCCTCATACAATCAGTTTTCCAACCCCTTAACCTGAGGGGTCAAAACCTATTTATAGGTGGGCTTTATTTGCCCCCTGATACAAGTAGGTCCCAGGGGACGTGGACATATGCAGGTACAGGGTTAGGGTAGTGGCTCAGGACATAGTGGTGTCTACCCTGACAATGCCCAAGTAGTGGTGCAGCAAATCGTACTGTGGACTCTAGAATATTGTCGGGGGTGCTCAGGTAATGCCTCCACTCTCCATACAAGTTCGTACCGCCATTACTCATCATACGCAGATGACAGGGCCACGCCTCTGACCCCTTCATGATCGTACATCCTATATCAGTGTACGTACCTTGTACCCAGTCTTCCTCATCAATTCATGTTTGGTACTTCCAAGTGTTCCTCGTGCATATATCGAGGAGGCTCCAAACTATACATGTCATGAGAAACCAAGGCAAGGGGGTGTTTGTGGCGGAAAAAGGTGCACACGTGAGAAGTAGTGAGGCTGCACCCTCGCATAGCGATGGTGCCTCGCATAGCGATGGTGCCTCGCATAGCGAGGCTGGCAAATGGTGCGTATGCATGCGCCTATGGGCGCGGGACTCGTGAGAAGTATCGGGGCTGTTCCCTCGCATAGCAAGGCTAGCCTAGGCAGATCACACGGTGGCTGGGTGCAATGCTTCACATAGACGCGGCTCGCGGGAGGCTGGCCTTGACCCTCGCATAGCGAGGGTGATGCCTTGGGGTACCCGTGTTTGGGTACTAGGGTGCGCGCGGGAGGCTTTCCTTGACCCTTGCTATGGTGCCTCGGGGTACCCATGTTTGGGTACCAGGGTGCGCGCGGAAGCCTCGCACGGTGTGGCACAAGGCAGCCTCGCATAGCGAGACATAGGGTACCCTTGCATGGCGAGTCCCTCACATGACAGCCCTTGAAGACTTATGCTAGGATGCATGTGTCTATGCACCTCGAGACTTTAGCTAATCACTCTAGCGTGGGCACATTGGACCTTGCAAAGCCTTCAGGATTGGACACCATTTCAAATATTTCTTAGAATATTACTCAACATTTACACTTGCCCCAAAGTCTATAAGTACACTTTAAAGTGTGCTTGTGGACTTTTTTTTTTCTTCTCTTGTTTGATGTGTACGACCAACTTTTGTGGACTCAACCTTGGAGCGCTACCCAATGTTGCTTGAAGAAACACAAAGTGAGTTTTGAAATTGTGTTTCTTTATAGTGTCCAAAGAAACACAAAAACCATCCAACTTTTGGGGGATCCATGAATATCCCTAAGATTACATAAGGGCCAATCATTCTCAATCACGGATCCCAAGGCTACCCATAATCTTGATCTCCACCATTCATATGGACTTGAATACAATGGCTAGGGGGCTTTGACTTTCCTTATAAATACCCCAAGGCTTGAAGTCATTTATCCACACCAAAACTTGCCTAGCCTAGTGGTACTCCCTCCAAACCACTTTAAAGAGTTCAAAGGTTCCATCCACCACAAAGGCATTCTTGAGGTAATTTTCCTTTCATTTCAATTATTCATCCTCCTTTTTTTTTATTATTTTTCCTGATTCTTTTGGTTTTTTTTCTAGCATTACGGTGACGCTAGGCATTCTTTTGCTCCTACGGTCTTGCCCTTGCTTATCGCTCAACTGACCCTACACCTCCACAAGCCTATCCTTGCACATCTTCGGCTTCATACATATACCTCCAGGTATGACTCCTTCCTCTTTTTTCTTTTTTTTTTTGTTTTATATTGATTACGCGGGGGTAAAATTAATGGTTGTATGGCACTCATTCTTCAGAGTTTGTCATTCTTTTCGTATGCCCTTTCAAGTACATATGCATAGGCCCTTTTCTTATACCCCTCACACTCATGTTGTAGATATAGGGTTACCCTTATGCATATACGCCCTCGAGTCTTAGCTGGTCCATGGCGTCTAGGCGATGTCCCAAAGGTTCGTCCAATGTTGAATTCATTTAGTTGTCATCCTCCAACTCGGAGATCGACGTACGTAGACCCTCTAACCATGGGGGTGTGCGGATGCTCTACCTCCGGAGACTGTCCTACCTCAGACAGAAAGCGTGTGACCAAGAGAAGGAGCTAGAATCCAATACCAGGGACGTGGGTTTCGGTTTCTCCCCCCAGCACGCGACATACATTTCCCATCTACAATCAATTCTTCAAGATTTCCTTTCTGAAATTGCTTGCCTAGAAGAAAACTTGCCCCCTGAGCCTTTTTCCTTTTGTCGTGACAAGTCTCCCGGTCATAGGGGTCCCTTATTCGAAGGCGGTAGACGTGAATCGGTTGAACCAGAGTTCCTTTCTATTATCCCACTAATGCTTCCTCCCCTGTCCCCAGTCTTACACCCTAGGGTCAAGCAAAGTGCTAGTAGATATAGGACACGTGGGGGGTCTTCCAGGATCCTTAGAAAGTCTATGGCTCATAAACTGCCTATCTCTGCCCAGGGACCTGAGATGCTGAAGAGAACCTCTGACACTTCTGAAGAAATGGGCAAGTCCAGTCTTACCATGAATAAACAGACCAACATGCTAAAGGCTCACACGTTAGCATCAAATCTCAAGTTCGTCATCCCAAAGCGTGATGAACGCGCATCTGAACCGCCAAAAGGGTTTATGGCCTTTAGCGATTCCATAATCCGATCTGGTGGGGCTCTGCCGCTTCACCCTTTTTTTGTCAAAGTGCTTAACTACTTTGAACTAGCAGCTCTACAATTGTCCCCCAACTCTTGGGTGACGCTTAGCAGCCTATATGTGTTGTACCACCAGGTGCATTCCAAAGGGCCTTCTATGAGCGAGGTTCATTACTTATATACCCTTAGGGCGAATACATTTGCCCCTGGGTTCTACCAGCTCCAGAAAGTCGTGGCCCATAAAGGAAATTCCCTCGTGGAGGCCTCCATTTCAAATAGGGGCTCGTGGAAGACAAACTACTTCTTCACTTATAGCGGGCCCACCCGACACACTAGCTTCAATACCCCAAGTAAGATTATTCTCACTTTGATCTCATACATGAGAGGTTTCTCTTTTTACTTGGCTTTTCTTCTATGGTTTTTCTAACCGTAGTTATTTCTTTTCTTTTGATGACGTCTCTTAGGGGTTGTTGGCTCCACCTTGAAACCATTGGCTCGTGACCGAGTGATGAAAATCTTGGGCTTGTCGGGTGAATGCAAACAAGCCAACGCCCTTTCCACAGAGAGCAACCTTCACTTGTATAGGTTGCTGACCCCAGACTAGACCATCACTCTATGCTCTGTTTCCTCTGAAGTCGTGGGCCCACGCCCCGCCTCTTCTGAATCTGTGGATCCACGCCCTGCGTCATTCGAACTTGCGGGTCCATGCGCCTCCTCATCTAAACCTATGGATTCATGGCTATATGGCCACGATGAAGGTAATAATGACGAGGTAGCCAATAGGGATTTTGTCTACCCTTCGGGAGATCATATGGACGTTGAGGAGACAGTGGTTTCTGAGAACTACTCATGCTTGGACTCTATTGCCGGCAGGGCTAGGGGCGTGGCTGATGACGGTCATATTGGTGGTGTTACCTCTCGGATGTCACTGTCGATGCTTGGCGGTGAGTTTTCCTTTGATTCCTCTGTCCCCCGCCCCTCCGTGCCCAAAAGGAATTTCGTTATTCCTTCTTTTGTTGGGGCTCCTCTACCCTCGGGGAGGCATCCTAGGCGGGCGTCTTCAGGCTCCTCTTTACCTAAGGAGATGACTCTGCACTCTTCTGCTCCCCGCACAACTGCAGATGGATCAGGACCTTCTTGGTCCCCATCCCTGACAAAGTGTGCCTCGACAAGCACACGCATCATCTGTTTCTGCTTCCGAAGATCATCCTCTAGCGATCCAGTATGGGGAAGCCATGAGCCATCATCTGGGAAACTTTCCCAAAGGTGAGTGGGGAACTTTGCACAATGTCCCCGACGCTGAGCTAGAAGACGCCTATATGCGAGCCTCCTTGCATGTATTTGTCAAGATACCCGGCTTATTCATTTATGACAGATATATATATATATATTTTCATTTTGTTTTGATATTGCCTGACCCTCGATGCTTTATTCTATGTCCTCACCCTTACTTAGGCTTCTATCTTGAGTCATCGGCTAATCGCCTCAAACTCCTCATCGACTCAACGGTTACAACGTGAGCTCGAGGAGGCATTGGGGAGCCTATCGGTGGCCGAGGCAACCAAGGACGTCTTGTCAAGCCAACTGACCGAGGCGGTTTTCTAGAGGGATGCCACTTTAGCCCAGGCTGCATCAACCTCTCACACCAACACTCAGCTGGAGGCTACCATCCATACTTTAAACGAGAGGATTATTGTGCTCGAGGCTGAGCTTGTGAATACTGAGAATCGCATAGTCGAGCGCACGTTGCATGCTGTATGGAGGACCAACCCCACCATTGACCTGTCTCCCTTTGGAGATTATGCCGTCGAGAATATTTCTGAGTGGAAGGGTCAAGATGGAGATTTGTAGGTTCCTTTGTATTCGGCCTATGTATGTTGTTGCTATGTAATCGCTCACATTATTTCCCCTTTCTCTCCTTTTATATATATATATATATTTTTTTTTTTTTTTTTGTGTTCATCAAACTTAAGGGACTTTGGTAAGTCCCTCTTATTATTATTATTTGTGGATTACATATCTCTTCCTTGATCTAATGATGATAATCTTTCTGGTGCACCTTGATTATACTTGTAAGGACACGTTAACCCATTGGGCTCTTGGGGTCCTTTTATATTCTTTGCGCGCGCTTGTCTCTTTTTGCGAGAAGCTTCTTCTTGTCATTATATATAGTACTATTTCTTCAAGGGTCTCTTGTAGGACCCTTTTTGGCTAGCCGGCTTAATGGTCGTTCTAGACTTATTAGGAGATTCCCTCCTTTCGGCCTCACCCACTGGGGTGTCGCCCTTTGGTTGGAGGTCATCCTTTTAAACTATTCCCTTGATATTCATAAGGGTAGCTAATCCTTTTGAATACTCGTGCCTCCTGTCCTACCCCCCAAGTGCTTGGTGAGATTTATTTCAGCAGGCACTTTGGTTGATGCTCGCGTAGAGAAGAAAAATAACATGCGAAGTTGTGAACAATTTCATTCATAATAGGTAGGTTACAACGATATATATAAAGAGTTTACATCTACTTGTGAGGTTATTTAGGCAACCTCTTTGATTCTTGTCTACTAAGCTAACATATCATGCAACAAACTAAACACAGATACTTCTTGCATCGGATGTGGAAGTCTTACTGGTAGTACTTCTTGAGGTGTTCCATATTCCATGCTCGAGGTATGATGGTGTCTTCCATGCGCGCCAGCTTATAGGTGTTTGGTGGTATGTATTGAGCGACTTGGTGGGGCCCTTCCCAGTTCGCCCCAAGCACCCCCGCCCCTGGGTTTCGTGTGTTGGGGAGTACTTTTCTTAATACCAGGTCGCCTACTCTGAATGTTCTCTCTCGCACCCTCAAGTTGTAATACCTTGCTGCCCGCTGCTGGTATACCGCCACTCTCATTTGCGCCTTTTCCCTTATTTCTTCTATCATGTCTAAGCTTTCAGCCATTGCCGCATGGTTGACCTGGTCTTCATATGCCTATATCCTGTATGAGTTATCCTTCATCTCAATCGGGAGGACAGCCTCACATCCATATGCTAAGGAGAAAGGGGTTTCTCCAGTGGTTGTGCGCGGAGTGGTTCTGTAGGCCCAAAGCACATTAGGTAACTCCTCAACCTAAGCCCCTTTCATCTTCTCTAGCTTTGTTTTTAAGTTCTTCTTAAGGACTTTGTTAATGGCCTCCACCTACCCATTGGCTTATGGATGCACAATAGCCGAGAAGCTTCTCCTTATCCCTATTTCCCTACAGTACTCCTCGAACGTTTCCCCTTCAAACTGGGTGTCGTTGTCAGAAATAATCTTATAGGGCACTCCATATCTGCAGACAATGAATTTATCTACAAAGGTGGTGATATGCTTGGTCGTTATCTTTACTAAAGGTTCTGCTTCGACCCACTTGGTGAAGTAATCTACGGCTACTACTGCGTACTTTGCTCCACTTCTACCTGGGGGAAGGGCGCCAATCAGGTCTATCCCCCAAATAACAAAGGGCCAAGGGGTTGTCATGCTAGTTAACTCATTCGGGGGTTTTCGGGAGTAGTTTGCATGCCTCTGGAATTTGTCACATCTCCTTGCAAAATCATTTGCATCTCTTTCCATGGAGGGCCAGTAGTACCCTTGCCTCATGGATTTTCGAGTCGTGGATGGTCCACTCGCATGGTTGCCGCATTCTCCCTCGTGTATTTCATACAGTACCTTCACAGCTTCTTCCTCATCAACACATTGCAAGAGTGGCACAGAAGACCCCCTCTTGTATAAGATCCCATCTACGAAGGTGTATCGGGTTGCCTTATAAACTAGCCTTCGAGCCTCCCTCTTGTCTATTGGCACAACTCCTTCCTTCAGGTAGCTTATAATCAGGCTAGCCCATGACTCCTTTGGGATGCTGACCATGTTAACGTCTGAATTAACGATGATTTGCCTTGGTAACTATTTCACAGGCACTGATTCAATGGTATCCCCATCTTTAGTGGAGGCCAGCTTCGCGAGGGCATCAACATGGGTATTCCTCTCTCTCGATATTTTCTCTATGCTATACTCCACCAACTGCTCCAAATAGCCTCTTACCCTTTCCAAGTATGCAGCCATCTTGGGACCCCTCGCTCGATACTCCCCCTTCACCTGGAATACAAGCAACTGTGAGTCACTAAAGATGTGTAGATGCGTTAGCTTTAGCCCCTGGGCCAACCGCAGCCCTACTAGAAGTGCTTTGTATTCTTCCTCATTGTTCGAGGCTTCGAACCCAAACTGTATCGCGCAGTACATCCTGTGTCCTTCAGGTCCAGTCATCACGATACCTGCTCTAGATCCTCCTTCGTTGGATGCTCCATCCACGTGCAGGCTCCATTCCTCAGAACTCCTTGGCTCTCCTTCTATGATTGATTGTCCCTCTTCTTCATCTCCTCCTCCATTTGGTCGATAGGTGAATTCCACTATGAAGTCTGTGAGCACTTGCCCATTGATGGAGGTCCTTGGGGTATAAGCGATGTCGAATTGGCTCAACTCGATTGACCACTTCATCAGTCTCCCCAAGGTTTCAGGTTTATGCAAGACCTGCCTTAAAGGGATATTGGTGACTACTTCGATCGCATGGGCATGGAAATAGGGCCTCAACTTCCTTGAAGCCACAACTAACGTGTATGCCAACTTCTCTATCTCCGGGTATCGGTTCTCCGCATCTACTAACCGTTTACTGACGTAGTACATAGGATGCTGGTGTTTCTTCTCTCCTTTAACTAGGGAAGCACTTATGGCATGCTTGGATACAGCCAAGTATAAGTATAGCCTTTCACCCCTTTCAGGTTTTGCCAACAAGGGTGGCTTCCCTAAGTGCTCCTTCAGCTTGACAAAAGCATCCTCACATTCTTCATCCCAAGCGAACTTTTTGCTCCCTTTTAGGATATTGAAGAAGGGGAGGCACTTGTCCGTAGACCTCGAGATGAACCTATTATGGGCTGCCACCCATCACGTTAAACATTGCACCTCCTTCCTGTTCTTGGGTGGGCTCATTTCTATTAAGGCCTTTATCTTATCAGGATTAGCTTCGATGCCTCTGGAGTTGACCATGAAACTTAAGAACTTTCCTGAGGATACACCGAAAGTGCACTTGAGTGGATTCAACTTCATTCGGTACTTCCTGAGTGTGTCAAACATCTCTCCTACGTCTTCACCAGCATATCGTCAACGTATACCTCAATGTTCCTCCCTATCTGGTTAGCGAACATTTTGTTCACCAATCTTTGATAGGTGGCACCCACGTTCTTTAATCCAAAAGGCATCACCTTATAACAGTAGAGTCCTTTATCCATTATAAATGATGTATGCTCTTCGTCGGTTGGGTTCATAGGTATCTGGTTGTATCCAGAGTAGGCATCCACAAAGCTAAGTAACTGGTGCCCGGACGTTGCATCCACCAGCTGATCTATCCTTAGAAGCGGAAAATTTTCCTTAGGACGACCCTTATTGAGGTTTGAGAAGTCAATGCAAGTCCTCCATTTTCCATTCAGTTTTGGGACTACCACTGGGTTTGACACCCATATAGGATAGAAGGATTCACGGATGAACCCATTGGCCTTCAACTTGTCCACCTCCTCCTTTAAGGCTGCGTACCTCTCTAGATCAAGCGCTTGTCTTTTCTGCCTGATGGGCCTTGCCTCAGAGGCGATATTCAAATGGTGGCACATGATGGCTAGATCTATTCCTACAATGTTTTCGTGACTCCAAGCAAATACATCCAGATTGTCCTTCAAAAACCTTACCAACTTCTCCTTCGCGTCGCTTTGAAGGATTTTTCCCACCTTCAACTTTTGCAATGGCTCTTCCATCACCATGATCTCCTCTACCTCCTCCACCGGCTTAGCCCCTTGCTCCTCCATGATTCTGGGGTCTAGTTCCTGTGGGTTTGCACCCCCATGCACCACCATCGCCATCGGTTCCCGCAGTTTCACAGACGGGCGAAGGGAGGTGTTACAACACTCCCTTGCCTCTCTTTGGTCCCCCTTCATACTCGCTACTCCACCAGGAGTTGGGAACTTGACAGCAAGGTGATATATTGAAGTGATCGCTTTCAATTCTCTTAGGGATGGTCTCCCCAATACCGCATTGAAAGGTGAAGCACAATCTACTACGACGAAGTTTCCCATGACTGTGGTCTATCGGGGTTGTTCTCCCATGGTGAGTGCCAACTCGATCACCACTAAGGGTTGTATCGAATCCCCCATGAACCCATATAAGGAGGATTGACAGGGTTTCAAGTGTCTGACGCCCAAACCCATCTTCTCCAAGGCGGGGCGATATAAGATATCTATAGAACTTCCGTTATCTATGAGGAACTGATGCACCCACATGTTGGCCAACTGAACTGTCAACACCAAAGGATCATTATGGGGGAAGTGCACCCCTCTTACATCCGCCATTGTGAAAGTGATTGAGTCATTTTCTCCCTTAAATCTTTTCGGGGGTCGCTACTCCAAACTCATGACACACGGTGGTGGACTCCATCTGGCTTCTCTAGCGTATTCGTCTCGACCCAACCTTGACTCTCCCCCAAACCCCGGACCTCCGAAGATCGTTCTCACCTCTCCTTGTATCTCTGGAGCTCCTCCTTGTGTCCAAGGTATCATTGGCATGTCCTCCGATTTCTACTTCTCCCTTCTGACATATCGGCCTAGGTGTCCCCTTTGGATGAGCTCTTCAATTTCTTCCTTCAAATGGGTACATTCTGCCGTGGTATGGCTGATATCCTTGTGGTATTGACAGTATTTTCTAGGGTTCCTCTTGGACCAATCTTTTCTCATCGGTGGGCGCCTTTTGAAGGGAACCCGGTCCTCATTTGTGAGGTAGATATGCTCTCTGGTGTCCGTGAGGCTCGTATAGAAGGTGTAAGCCATTTTCCTATGGTCACTTCCGCGTTAGGTCCTTCTATGTTTATCATCTCTTGACCCTTCATACGCCCTCTTCTTCTTCGCTCCATTCGAGCCTTCATTGGCTGGGGGCTTTACATGGGACTAATTTTTTCCTGCCTTTAAGTTCACATGGCCATCCTCCATACAAATGTACATTTTTTCCCTCTCGTAGAAGTCATCTAGGTCAGTGACTTCCCTTTTGAGCATATTATCCCATAATTTGCTTCCCGGATGCACTCCGGCTGTGATGGCCATTTTCAACTCCCTGCGGGTTAGGCTCCCTTCTTTGGCTACGTCCATGTTAAACATATTGATGTAGCCCTTTAGACTCTCATTTTCTCCCTGCTTCACGTTGGCGAGGCTGGTGCCCGGCATTGTGCAATCACGCACGGCGTGATACTATTGGAGAAATTCGTCAGAAAATTGCTGCCAAGACCTGATGGACCCTGGTCGAAGTCTCTTGAACCATTTGTACACAGGTCCTTTCAATGTGACAGCAAATCAATGGCACTTGGCTTTGCAACTAATCCCCCTTATCCTCATCAGGTCGTTAAACGTGTGCAGATGGTACTTAGGATCTGTGTTTCCTTCATAGGGGGTCATATGAGGCTCCTTGATGTTGGCTGGGAGCCGGATAGCTTGGATCTGCTTAACGAAGGGAGATTCATGGTCGAACTCGTCCTTGACGGCTTGTCCTCTAGATGCAGTGACGATCTTGGTCCGTAGGCTTCTCATCTCTGTGTCTAGGTCTTGTCTCCTCTTTTTCAAGGAGTCTCTCAACGTGGATGGGCTTGCATCTCCCTTTACATTGCCTTCCTGGGGCGCTATAGGAGGTGTAGTCCTTTTATCCGCCCTTTTCTTGTTGAGTTCCTCTCGTAGATCTAAGGGTGTCCTCCGTCAGGTGACTTCGACGTTGTTATGAAGGCCAGCGTTGTTCTTCTGCTCTGGCCTCGGAGGCTGCTTCGGTGGTCCGGGACATTCGTGCTGCCTCAGTGGTCCGGGACGTTTATGCTACTTCACCCGGGGAGTATTACTGGTAGAGAGTCGAGTCCTCCCATCGTCTACTGGGATGGTGGTCTCTGCCCCCTCTTGTCCTCTCTCTTTTCGCTTAGGGAGAGATATGTTTGACTTCCCTTGCAACAGGACATTCAACACCTCTTGCATGTTCTCTAACATGGTTTCAAGCCTTTGGTTCTTGCGGTGCAGTTCACCTTGAACTCGAGCTCACGGAATGGACCCGGGGATGCTTGTCAGGTATGCGCATCGATGGGCCTGGATCTTGCCGGCTGAAGTTTGGCACGTATGGCGGCTTTGGGGATGGGAACTCGCTGGCATCTATTGCAGGGGCAGTTGTTGACCTTGGTTGATTCTCATCTGGAAGGACGGCCGGGGATGAAGCCTCCCTCTCTACTTCGTGAACCTTAGGTTCCTTTGCGGCCTCCATATCTCTAGGCAGAGGAGGGTTCTTCATGGAGGCCTTCAGCTAATCTCCATCAAGGTGGACCTCCACCTCTCGTGGCTGTTTCAATCGTTTAGAACGTCTTGGCATCTCCTCCTGCCAGAACTAATGGAAGATCAGTGGCTTGACACTTATCCTTCCCACAGACGGTGCCAAATTGTTGACGGTCGGAACTGATCAACGATCTAAGGTTAGAAAACTCAAATTATTATACTAAGGATAGCCAAGAATCAGATGGACAGAACTTGAATCAACAGAAAAATCAGAACTCCAATGGAACAAAGATCATCTATTTCTTAAACATCTCCTCATACAATCAGTTTTATAACCCCTTAACCTGAGGGGTCGAAACCTATTTATATGTGGGCTCTATTGGCCCCCTGATACAAGTAGGTCCCAGGGGATGTGGACGTATGCAGGTACAGGGTCAGGGTAGTGGCTCAAGACATAGTGGTGTCTACCTTGACAATGCCCAAGTAGTGGTGCAGGACATCGTACTGTGGACTCTAGAATATTGTTGGAGGTGCTCAGGTAGTGCCTCCACTCTCCATACAAGTTCGTACCGCCACTACTTGTCAGACACAGATGATAGGGCAACACCTCTGATCCCTTCATGGTCGTACATCCTATATCAGTATAAGTACCTTTTACCCAGTCATCCTCATCAATTCATGTTTTGCGCCTAATGATCATTTGACATACTCGTTTGGTGGTTCCAAGTGTTCCTTGTGCATATATCGAGGAGGCTCCAAACTATACATGTCATGTGAAACCACGGCACGGGGGTGTTCGTGGTGGAACAAGGTGCACACATGAGAAGTAGCGAGGCTGGCCAATGGTGCGGATGCATGCGCCTATGGGTGCGGGGCTCATGAGAAGAAGCGGGGTTGTTGCCTCGCATAGCGAGGCTAGCCTAGGTGGATCACACAGCGGCTGGGTGCAATGTTTCGCATAGACGCGACGCGCGGGAGGCTGGCCTTGAACCTAGCATGGCGAGGGTGATACCACGGGGTACCCATGTCCAGGTACTAGAGTGCGCGCGGGAGGCTTGCCTTGACCCTCGCATAGCGAGGGTGGTGCCTCGGGGTACCAATGTTCGGGTACCACGGTGGGTGCGTGAGCCTCGCATGGTGTGGCACAAGGCAGCCTCGCATAGCGAGACATAGGATACCCTTGCATGGCGAGTCCCTCACATGACAGCCCTTGAAGACTTATGCTAGGATGCATGTGTCTACGCACATCGACACTTTAGCTTATCACCCTAGCGTGGGCACATTGGACCTCGCAAAGCCTTCAGGAATGGACACCATTTCATATATTTCTTACGATATTACTCGACCCTTACAACAATTTATCAAAAACGCAAGCATAAACATATTAGAGGTGCCATATACCTCTTACAGACCTTGGATTGAACTTTGGTGACCTCTAGCCCATTACCTCCTTTGTTCTACCTTTAGTCTACATTTAATACTCCCCACTATTCCAACAATCAGATTATACAAACTTTCAAACTAATCTAAGTAAACAAAACTAATCAAACTTAAACTTTGACAAGCCAAAGTTTAGTTCTTTTACCTCTTGTAGAATTAGCTTGAATAAATATTTCTTAGCTTTAAACCAAAACTAGATGACTTAGAACTAACTGTGTGGTAGAGAGTAGATGAGATATTTAAGTTAATAGATGAGCGTTTATGAAAGAAAAAATCAGAGAGAAAAGGTTATTTGGTAGTTGGCCACCTTTAGGAAATTTGAGAGAGAATTGAAAGAAACTTGAAGACAAAGCTTGGAAAATGAGAATTATGAAGACTTTTTGACTTTTTTAGCAACTCAAATTTACCATTTTACCCTGATTGATGCCACCTATACTAAGTTTAATTATGCTTTTGATTAATTTCTAATTAATCAAACTTAAGCTAATTAATCTAAGACTAATAGTGTTTTTTCTCAAAAAGTTACAATGTAATAATTTTTTCCTTGGGAATTTTACAATTATATACACAGAATCTAAATTATTTACAAAAATACCTTCCACAAAATTATTAACACAAATACAAGTGCAACGTGAGCATAGCATACTAGATTTAAAAAAACAATTGGAAATCCCACATCCCGATTTTTGTTTTTTTTTGTTTTTTCTAGGTTGTAAAAAGTTACATTTTGTTTTCTTACGATACTAATAAAATACCAATTGGTCAATTTTTTTTTTATTAAAACCTTTATTTTTAGATCATACTATTTAAGTATCTTTTGGTTACCTCCAAAACACATTTGTAAAAATCTTAATATACCAATTAGTTATTTCTATGTTATATTATGGTATCTTATTATTTATGATACATTTTGATAACCTATAAGCTTATTTAAGAAGCTAATGAGTTGTCATATAGTATAATAAGTTACCATATAATTTATCAATTAAAAGTACTTTAGTATACTACACGATGACTTTTAAATGAATACTTTTAATAGACTTTTTCAGTCAGTCATGTAATTTACACGTCTTATAATTTAAGATACTTTTACGTTACCTTCAAGTCTATTTTTGGTAACTTTTCAATAGAACATAAAAAGTTACTCCTATAATTCCAAGTTACCATGAATAACATATTAGAAAATGATACTATTTAGTATACTGCATAGGTCGTTTCAAAATCTACATTTTCATTCCTTTAAAAATCTTTTAAGATACATATTGGTTACCTTTTGATATATGAATAAATTATTGGGTGTGCCACAAATTTAAAGAAACCATCAAAGTTAGTGAGTTACCGAAAAGAGTCTTCTTATGTTCTATTTAAAAGTTACCAAAGAATATCTTAAAAAATATTTATTTAAAAAGTTACTTGAAATGTTTCTAAAATATCTTTAAAGTTTTTTTGAATACCATATGGTATCTTTAAATGTAAATAAGAATACAAATTTTAGTATATTTAATTTTATTTATGTTTAAATTTAGTTACTTTTTTCTTAACAAAATATAAAAAAGAAACTAAGAGGTTACTTTTTATTATAGTCATCTTCTCCATTGAAAATGAAAAAATATATGCTTCCTACATATCAAAATGACCACCTAGAAGAGTAGGTCGCAATGGTACCACTCTTGAGTCCAATCGACTAGAGGTGTGGCCAAAAAAGTTTTTTGAAGTTAAGGAGAAGAGAGAAAAAGAAAGCAACATTAAAAAAACCTGAAAAATGGTAGCTAAAAGTGCAAATAATTTTTTTTTTTTAAAAGTATAAAATAAAGGTACAATTGTCAATAAAATAACTCACGTTATTATTGTAATTAAGATACAAAAAAGGGAACTAACTGTAAGTTTTTCTTTTTTCTTACCATCCCTAATTGAAATCCTAACCTATGGTAATTAAATTTGTTTAATTTTAAAATTTTGTATTAGATTTTAATTAATTTTTATAATATATGGATTATTTTTATTTAGTTTCCCATTAATTAATTCACGACCATTACATTGTGTGTTTAAAATAGTACTTAACTTGTTAAGTGAGTCATTTTTTACTCAAAAGTGTAATTAAAATTAAATAACGGTTTAGATACTAAAAATTTATGTCAAAGGATATAAAATTCTTCATTTGAACTTAAATGTAAACAAGGGATCCCAAAAAGAGTTTAAACAAAGTTTAATTTCCATCAAAGGTACACAAATAGTCGGCCTAAGGGATGAAATGAACTTCTACTGTATATCCCTCAAAATATCCCGACCATGGTGGTCAAGCAGACCAAACATGTACACACTGCTCCAAAGCCCGCCAACTCATGGCTAGTCGACCTTCCCCTAGCCCTTACCTACACTATAGAGCACCCATGAGCCAATGCCCAGCAATAAATTTTTTACAAGACATACATAATAACCACAACATGAACATATAACAATTCATACAAATAACAATTCGCATAACTCATAAGTCAAAGCCATATATATTGAATAATCATATTAGCATTCAATATCAACAATATCTATAATCGAAGCCTAGTATAGTGCTTCTCCAGACACTAAGATTATTGTAATAACCGTATAATTTGCATCACCAGCACCATATGTACGGTCAATGCCTAGTACAGTGCATCTCTCGTCATTACGCTTATGGTAAGAACCGCATACTCACAATCAATTGACAAATAACAAGCACAACCAAAAAAGTATGCAATAATGATACATAACCCTAGCTCATTTCAATATTATATGGTTATGACTATTTCTTGATACAATATGGCCAATGCCCACTCTATGTGCAATGTCAACTTTTCATATCTTGAGACTTGTGCTACAAACAGAAAGACCTCGAGTATGATATTTTTCCTGAGCCTTGCGGAAATCTTAGTCACAACACAAATGGTATTCTCATTAATAACTACATCTGAAAAAAGGATCTAGGACTAAGCCCTAGCTCTCAGGATCTCCAATTCCATCAAATCGGGTAACGGAATCATCCACTAAGCTCCTAAGCCTAATTCCCAAACATAGAAAAAATTGTGTCGTGAAAGTTCACTTGCGTCGCAGCGCTGAACCCTTGGCGTTGCGACGCCGCTGCAGAAACCCCTAAAATATGGGTTTTTCCTAGCAACTTCTCATGCCCAAACTCGCCAAAACTTACCTAAATCCTTAAAACTCAATCCCAAAACATAGCAAATACATATTTCAAGCCTCGAGATACATATTATACACTTAAAACATCATTTGAACGCAACCAAACAATAAATATCAATCAAACACATGAATTGAGACTTTCAGTTCCAAATTCAAACTTTCATCTTAAAAATCTAAAAATTAACTCAATTCGTTATTAAAGAGGGAATTGAAGCTATAAACTCAGTCCTTAAATTGGTTTTTATGGACAAAACACATAACCTGACAACATAGAGTCTTTAAATTTCACTTTTAAATGTCAAACCCATCATTTACCAAGAACACTTAAGAACACCAAAAGCTTTAAAGAAAAGGTAGCTTACCTCTCTGAAAAAGAAATCCTTAGCATGCTTAATTATGATAACAATTGTTAATTCTCTTTGAAAGACCCAACTTCTACCAGAATTTCCATCCAAAAACAATGATTTATTCCAAATCCTAAGTTTGTCTTCAAAACCCCTTGATGAAGGTAACTACGAGAGGGAGAAAGAGAGAGAGAAAGTGTGTGTATATGGAGCGTCTCATAATTTTACTTAGCTAGATAGTAGTAGCTTAGTATTGTAATTTTCGTGTTTATTGGTTCAAGCCGAGATTTAGTTGGAAACTCATAGAGATAGTTATGGACTTTATAAGTTTAGCCTATAGTTTAGAAATATTAATTTGAACATAAGGTTTGATTAATATAGCTGGTCCTAGAAATGATATTTATTATAACATAAGGTTTGGATAGAATAATTAAGAACATGACACTTGTCACATGCATGTTTATTAAGGATTTAAGGATTTTAGATGAATAAATTAATAAAGGATAAACCAAGGAAGTCTAGAACCTTCTCTCAGCTATTAGGATTACGTTTTACTCAGTCTAAGTTGTTTAAATAAACTTCAAGTGTAACGCCCTGGATAACCAAGACCGTTACACTGTGTAGTTAAAATAGTGCAGACATGCTACTTAAGTCTTTTGATTAAAAATGTGATCCTAAGGTCAACAATCGGATTAGGGTTAAAAGATTTTGATCATAAACGGTTAATTTTTCATGAAAATAGATGTTTGGTACATGGGATCTCAAAAACAGGGTTTAAGTTACAAAATTCTCAAAAATTATATACAATCTAGTGCCCATTCTAATGGCAAAATACAAATTTTGGGTTCTGTCCCAGTACTTTCCTTCAGCCGTGGCAGAGGAGCAGCTGACAATGTACACCTCACCCTCAGAGCTCTCCAACTCATGGTTGATCCAACTTACCCTTGCCTATACCTGCACCACGTAGCACCCGTGAGCCAAGGCCCAGCAAGAAAACCATAAGAGTGAATACATGATAAGTATTATCAATCTTTCAATTATGAGACAAATATTTCAAAGCTCAACACATCAAAAATATGAAATTGATAATAGTTAACATGTACGTTCAACTCATATCTCAGATCATATGCAAATACTTAGGGTCGGCGCCCTTAAGCTGAGACCTCTATTTACTCCACAGACTCTGACTCGCTTAGGCTGAGTCCAATGTTTATCTATCTGACCCTAGCTCCCAGTGGCCGAGCCGCATCCTGTGCGCAAATTATCAGCCCCGACTCTCTTAGGCCGTTAATTCTCATTTGCCAAATCAATCATTCAGCCATACAGTACACATGTTCAAGTATTGGGAATCTTAATCCCGTTACAACCACTCAAGGATGCAGTTTTCTTAGGTTGAATTTCGAGCAGAGACCATAGAATGGTCCCGAGCATGATCCTTAGTCCTGAGCCTTGGCAGTAAACCTAGTAACATTGGCCAATGGGTAATCATTAAATTCTAATCCAAATAAATACTTAGGAGATAAAAACAAGCCTCCGGGACCTCAATTCTACTAAACCGGGTAGTAGAAATTGTCTCGAGCTCTTAGGTTCGAACCCCCAAACCTTACCAATTTTAGAAACAATCCCAAGGTAAAAATCCCTAGGGGGGTCGTGACTTGCCTTCAAGTCAGAGACCAAAAACCCAAGCCACAGGGGAGGCAGGTCGCAACTTGCCTCGCAAGGTCGCAGCAGGCCCCCAAATCAGAGAGCAAACCCAGAGCCTACTGGGCACACGTGCCACAGCGCCCCAAAGTTGGGTCGCGGTGCACCCCTTCTAACCCAGAAATTCTGGGTTTTCTTCACACTTCTCGCAGCCAATTTTCCCAAAACTCAAACTCAGTAAAGCTTCTCAACCAGAACCGAGCCCAGCTGCGAGTTCAGGATTTTAATCACATATTTAAACATAAAACTCTTAGCAATTATACTAAAATATACACCCCAATTCAATATAAATCATCACCCAACACTCAGCTTAAATTCCACTCTAATAATCTAAATTCTCAAACAAAATCAGTGACTTGAACTTACCTCAATTTCCTATTGAATCTCCATAAGCTTCTTCACCCTACTCTTGAGCTTAATTCTCCTAAGTTCCCAGCTGAACTTCCTGAATAAAGGCTTCAAATACTCAAGACTCTCCCTTCCTTTAAATTTTCCTTCAAAGAATTCCAGCTTAAGGCCAAAGTTTTCTGCCCTTTTCCTACCTTAGCTTCAAATCACAATGAGAGATGGTGATAGAGAGAGTACGTGAGAGAGAGGGATGAAAGTTCCAGGAGATTTTGGCTAAGTCTCGAATCCTACTGATTATAACTTTTAACCCTTAAAAGACTATTTTCCCCTCACATCTTATTAATCCTCAAATTGTTCCTAGGGGTAAAATGGTCATTCCACTCTCGGTTCCCGCTAATTCCCCAAGTGTTCCTAATATTTACTCATTAATCCCATCATTCCAAACAATTACCAAATACTTATTCAATATTTAATATATCCCAAAATACTCTCTAAATTCCCAAAAATACCCCTAGGCTCCCATTAAGTTGGGTATTAAACCCCACTGTGACTATTTCGCTAATCCGCTCACTAGGACTGTCTCGAGCCATATGCTACAAATATATCCACATAATAATGTGGTCTCAACAATTTATCACAAATAATTACATTTGTGCCCTCAATGGGAAAAAATTACATATATGCCCTTATAAGCTAGAAAGGGCTCACATGCATATTTAATACTCATAAACATGCATATCACATATTCATATAATCATATTAATCATGCATGCCACATCATCATGCATTTAACCATTTAATGACATGTATACCAATTATGCACTCCCAGCACGCTAATCAAGGCCCTTAAGCTTTATTAGTAATTTTCGATTGTTACATCAAGTGTCCTAAAAGTGTGCAAAAATGTGTTTAATATATCAGCATATGCCGATATATTGCTGCTATAGGAGTAGATTTATCACCTATGGGAGATACAGAAAATACGTTGACTTCGGGACAAAGGGAGAGGCGATATATCGACTCCACTTGTATGTTTTGAAAATACGTGGAATCCGAGCTAGAAACAGCCCAAAATAACTTGGACCTGCTCTTGGACTATTTTGACCGAGTTCTGGGTATCTGTTGAGCAGAAAATTCAATTTTTATTCAATTATTTATTCTTTTTATTTTAGATGGTGTAGGAAAATAAGCTTGGAAGGCCGGATGGATTCATGGCAGCTTTTCCATGTGTATTGGGCGAGGACTGAATGAATGGACTGATGGGAAAGATCGAGGATGGCGTTTTGTTTCAAGTCTTTTTAATTATGTATTTATGTTTTTCCACATTTAGTATTTGAATATTTAATTAAAGATTATGTTTTCCTTATGATTTTATGTAATAACAATGCGATCCCGTACTTTGGATTTTCTAATAAAGTTCTATTATTTTATACATGTATTCCGAAATCGTAATTATGCTTAGTAGTTTTAATGGTCCAAGGTATTTTAGTTAGTCAGGTCATTACATTGTACGTGAATGAGAGAAGTGCTCAGCACTTGACCCATCTCTGCTTAGTTTAATGGTCAAAAAGACCATTTTGCCCCTACCTTAACTTAACATCAAAACAAGGCATAAGGGCATTTTTGTCATTTACCCTAAATTCCCACTAAACTACAAATTTCACCACAAGCCCAAATTTAATCAACTAATCCACTAACTCAAATATCTCCCCAAATTAATTCCATTTACCAATACGTCCCAAAATATCTAACATTCCCAAAATACCCCCATGCTTGACACGAGCTAGGCATTTATCCTCGTTGTGACTTTTTTGTAAAAATTGCTCGAAAGGTCCCACTTAAGTCGAATATCGTAAATATATCCACATAATAATGTGGTCTCAAGCACATAGCATATAAAATTATAAATATACCCTCAATGGGTCAAAATTACGAAAATGTCTATTTCTAACAAAAGTTGATCTTTATTCACATTTAATACACATAATCATGTATACTTAATTATATAATAATATAATTCACATAATTAACCCGCGTGCCCTCCGACAAGCTAATCAAAGTACTAAACCTTACTAGGAGTTTAGGGACGCTAGATAATATATTATTTCAAATGATAATTTTTGGTGCAAGAATTCTTAGGATGTTGCAATAACACTGAAGCATTATGTCCAAGCAGCAAGCATATTAGGTCAACATGAAGAGTTGTCTCCTCATCAAGTAATTCAACCTATTTTGACTAGAATTCTAACATGGGCAGGCTTATGGTTGTTCAAATTTACTTTAATTGGTGGCCCGAAGAAATTGGGATTCTCTCACGTGGGCTTTGAGAAAAATGGAGTATATGCTCTAACTTAATATAAATATATCATCATCAGTTCCCCCTTTTTTTTAGGGTATATACGAATGAACAAAGGGAAAGGCAGCAGAAGCCATTCGAGAAAAAAAGAGAGGTGAATGAGGAAAAAGAAAAAGGAAAATAAAAGAGAGAAATAGTGAAGGAATACAAGTAAGGAAGGAGAAGGAAGAAGAAGGAAATTTAATCTACATACACAAGTTATTCTTTACTCTTCTACTATTTTTGTATTTTATCTTCTATTTCATATTTTCTAAATCCATGGATATTATTATCTTGGATATTTTTATATTGATGGGTATGACCAAATTTTCTTAGTAGCTAGAATAATTGTTGAACCCTAATATGTTATTTTTGTAGTTTGTTAAGGATGCTTAAAGCAATTTGAGATTTATTTATTCAAGTAATTTTAATGTTTAAATGCTTGCTATTGTTTGATAAACATTAGTGGGAAATTGAGTGAATTAATGATTCTTAAAATGTTTTAATTAATGGACATACAACTTGAATGGTTCAAGATTAAGTTCATTGAATTTAATTTGTGTTAGTATAGACATAAATTAATGCCTTTCATAATCTTGTAGAATTTGTGCTTTAATAAATATTTTTAAAGTTAAATTGTCATAGACATATGTTCGTTTAATTAGAGAATTGATACTATAGCCTATGAATTGATTGGAATTATTTATTAGTATTACCCAATTTTCTATAGCATACTGGCATCATTATCATTAGTTTTGCATATTAGAGGGCGAATTAGTTATTCTAGCTCATCTTTATTCTCTCGCTATCTTATTCTTTTGTTTATTTTATTTACTTTCTTGCTTATTTTTTAGGATGAACAAATTTATTTTCACTTGTATTGTTCCGTGTTGTTTAATATTGATTTTTGCACAATTATTTGCTTATTCAATCCTTGTGGAGATGATACTCGTTCTTATCACTTTATTAGTTGTTGCCTGTTTACACATGCACATTATCATATCTATTTTTACCACAAAAAGAATTTTTTTCATTTAATTTAAGTTGTGACACTCCTATATTTATAAGTCATGTAATTTAATTAGCCAAAATCTCATATTTGTCTAGATGTTCATTTTTCACAAAAATGCATTTTTAGAGATTTTTCACACAAAAATCAAATTTTTTGACCGTAATATAAATTAATCCAATAACTCAATTCCCAATATTATTTTTCCATAATTATGCTTGTCAAATAACAATTTATCCGAGAAAGTACCTGATTAGGGTTTCCATTTTGGTTCGGGACCGACACGTTCAGTTTGTCACTAAATCGAACATTTCACACCTTGGCTAACATTAACAACATGATGTAACATCCCGTATTTTGAATAGCGTTACTAGCCGGTTGGAGCCGATGAAGAATTTTGTAAAATATTATTTCGATAAATAATATTATGTGAAATTATGTTATTTCGTGAATTTTATAGCCATTGTGCTAATTTGATAAAGGGTTTAGGTCTATGGAAAGAAAATTGGTCTTGGACCGAGGGGCAAGCCCTAATGACAGAAATCTCTAGGATTAGGTCAAATGAGGAATACTATGGAATAAAAATATATGGCAACTACGACTGTATAGTCGAGCCAGTAAATTTAAGAAAAAATTATTAAGGATTTAATACCAATCTACCGGGCTTAAGAATGGAAATTCTTGCCCGAGCCTTTAAGGGCGTTTTGGTCAATTTGAGAAAATTACCAAAATTATGTTTTATGTGACAAAATTTATTTTTGGTCACATTTATTTTATTTTAACTTGGAGAAATGTAAAAACTATAGGGTAAAATTTTGGTTAAATTTTGAGAGTAAAATTACCAAAGGGCACTTGAGTGCATTAGAAGTGAGTTAAAAGGGGCAAGGGCATTTTAGACATTTTCAAATGTGGAGAGAGGGTGTGATGGGTGTTATATTATTTTATAATATAATGTAATATTATATTATATTATAATATAATGTTTTAGATTAAATAAATGTGACAAAGTGTGTCACATATTGTAACATATAATAGAGAGTTACAATATTTAGATATATCCAAATAACGTAACATATTTGGTGTTACAAATTTGTAACTTCCAAATATTACCCTTTATTGTGTAAAATTGTTGTTACACAATATTGAGATGAATTTCATAAAGCCATATGTGATATGGCTGTTAGAGATATGATTTTAACCCCAATAATGTGTTTTGGGAGTTACAAAATCATATGGGAGGGTTTGGAACCGTTTGGAAAAACAACACATTTTTAAGTGCTGAAATTGGTCGGTGGCCGCGGCCTGTGGGACAGAGACCAATGGCCGCGGCCACTAATGTCTCTGGCCACGGCCACAGGCCAAAAACTGACCAATTTTCAGTTTTTTCAATCTTTGTTGAACGACTCAAAAAACCCAAATAACTCCCAAATCTCTTTTTTAATTCCATATTAATCCAATTAAACATTGGTAACAGCCATGGGGGTTGGTGGAATTTGAAATTCAAAGGGTGTCTCTAAACTCTATAAATAGGAGCCTATAGCTCACTTGAAAGACACAACATTTCTATCCATTAGAGCACTTGGCTAGAAACACCTTGAGGCTTGATAATTCCAGAAATCATTTCCTATAATCTGTGAGATATCCCTTAGTGCTTGAGTTAGGGGGAAATAAGCTTTTGGACAAAGGTTTCAAACCTTGTTCAAGTTGGTGATCCCGAACACTCTTCACTTTGGTAGTGTGAGTGAGAGTTGCTTCTATTTAGTTTGTTTGTTCTTTCTTTCTATTCTATTTCTCTTCATCTTCATATTCTTCTCTTTTGTTTATTTGTATTTCTTGTTTTGAGTTGTAATCTTCTTTTCTTTATTTCAAACATTTTACTTTACTTGTAACATTTTTCTTTGAGTTGTATTTTCACCATTCTATTCTTCTTCTCTTCTTCTTGTTCTTTAGTTTATTTGTATTTTCAATTATAGAGTTGTAATCTTATTCAATCAATCATTATTTATTTGTAATATATTGCATAGAGTTGTAATATTATTATCAATTTCCATTGAGGCAAAACAATTTTTCCTAACAATGGGAAGCTAGGCTATCCCCTAGTGTACTCAAGTTTCTATGACACCTACCCTAGGAAGAGTAAGAGGCTACCTCACCCATTGGCTAAACCTCCAATCATTTCCCTCTTACACATCCAATTATTATTTTTCTTGATTTCTTTTTTAACTCTCTCCATTTCCCTCCCAAAAACCAAAGCTTGCTCCCTCATCCCTCTCCATTGCCGCCATTTTCTATCTAAGGAACAAGAGCATTCTTTCCCCATTGAAGAAGGGGAGAAGCCAAAGACCACACTAACGAAGAGTAAGTTCAAACCCAACTTTATTTTTTTTCTCCTCTCTTCTTCTTCAAATCCGAAACTCTAAGGCGTGGATATGCATGCATGTGATTCTAATGGCAATACATGACATGGATCTTGTATTCTAGGGTTCAAGAGAGATGGTTCTAGGAGAATCTCAAAGTTGAAGCTTTGTAATGATCTAGTGAACATGTTTTTCCACTCATCTTTGAGATTCAACTTTGAGATTCTCCTAGAACCATCTCTCTTGAACCCTAGAATACAAGATCCTAGGGTTCAAGAGAGATGGTTCTAGAGAGATGTATTCTACGGTTCAGCCTGCACTGCCCAGATTGTTTTGAATATTGAACATGTTTTACTAAGCCAAAAGCAATGAAATTTGGTAAAATATTATTTTAAATATGTATAAGGATTACAAATTTTTTTAGGGAAAAATGCAAAATGTTTCAAGAGTAATGTTTTGTTAAAGTTTGGCCTAATAATCTGACAACGAATTTTCTGGGCAGTGTTAAATTTCTTGGCAGCAAACACTGCCCATAATGTCTTTCATTTTTTATTTGTTTCCCCAATCCTATAAATTTATGAAATTTTATGAAAAACTAAATTATATATGAGTAAAGATCTTGGTAAAATTTCAGAAAGAACTAGACTACGGTGTAAGTGAATTAATTTTTCAAGGAACCCTAAAAATCTTATAAAAACTCCTGGGCAACAGGCACTTCCAAGATTTCTTTAAATTGTTTAATGGGTTTTGCCATCCAAAAAATTATGAAACTTGGCAAGAATTTTTTTGTGATATGTATCAAGGCCCTGGTAAGATTTTAGATTAAAATATGTCACAGTTTAAGAGTAGTAATTTTTCTAAGTTACCCTAAAAATGAGGAAAAATAGTAATTTCGAACCTTAACAAAAGACGTGATTTGGGAGGTGACTTCTCCTAACCTAAATGGAATTTTGACATGAGCTTTCACCTAGTTCCCGTCATTAGGACACATAATACGTGAATGGGATTTTAAAGGTTTGTGGTTAGAGAACCTATCATAGAATATGAGCTTAAAAGAGGGATTTTTATCACATTAAAATGAATACCGAAAAAATTAGGTTCAAAATTGGAAATGAAGTTGTTTTAAAAAATTGCAAAAGTTTTGGATATCTAACCAATACTAAATTAGCATAAGGTTATGTAGAATTCAATTTTACCATTCTCTAAACACGTGGTCCAATTTCCCTTCTTTTTAAAAATAACGTAAAAATAGATCCTAGGTTATGGATAAAAATGGTAAGAGCGGGAGTTGGGTTTTTGTAGAATATTTAAGAGAACGGGATAACATTGTCATAAATTATTTGTAATGGGGAAAAAAGTGGTATTTTGGTAAATGATAGAAAACGGTAAACTTTCATGAGAGGATGACAAGTTGTTATTTTTTGAAGATAGGAGTTAAGTAGAACTCCTTTTTCCTAAGCCCAAAATAGGAGTTATCCGATAAGAGAGTTCTCTAGTTAATGAATATTAAGATACAGGGCACAGAGAGCGTGTTGCAGTGGGGCAGATTTTCTCGTGTTTCTGTAAAGACTGAAATGAAGTCCGACTTTATACACTATAACATGTATAAGAGGGTATAGTACAGAGTCTCTAAGAGAAATTTATTGGATGTAGCTATCATTAGAATATTAGCTATAAGAGTATGCCATAGTTTAATCCGAGTACACTATATTAATTCCAGTAACCGCGAAAGGGAAAATGAATAGCGGTGCTAAAGATCCAGCTGGGAGCTAAGGGTTCCAAGTAAGTTAGCCTTTCTCTTTCTTGGCTACAACATGAATATACTAGTGTGTGCTTGTAGTAGTAGATTACACTAGTTTTGTTTGGCTCATTAAGACCATGGTATGCTTAATGCCTACTCTTGCAATGCTTTGGCATTCTGCAGATAAATGGTAAGCAGGTTTTCGTTGAAGTAAGAACCTTAGCATAATATAGTCTAGTTTGAAGCCATGAAAATGGTAATAAAGTACAGGTTGGAGCCAGGACAATTGTAATATAGTCCAGGTTGGAGCCAGGAGATGGTAAGTATATAGTCTGGGTATAAGCCACGACAATGGTAATATAGTCCAGGTTAGAGCCAGGACATGGTAAGTATATAATTCAGGTTGAAGCCAAGACGATGGTAATATAGTCTGGGTTGCAGCCAGGACATGGTAAGTATATAGTCCGAGTTGAAACCAGTAAAATAGTAATATAGTCCAAGTTGGAGCCAGGACATAAACGATGGAACCGGGTTGTGGTCTGGATCCATTGTTGATAATATAATTGCTTAGTCATGATGTGTGCTAAATATAATTAAATATTCTGAGAATCTTCTGAGTACAAGATATTACGATATGAGTGATATATTGTATGTTTTGGTAATTTACTGAGTGCAGGTTATTCTGTTAAGTGTGAACTTGGTTGTAAGAAAGAACCAAAGTTATTCACTACTACAAATATAGGCTTTCTCTGTGTTTTTTTTTCAAACTTAAATAAAAAATGCAGAGAAAAGTAGTAAGTGTGGTAAAATCCGCGGAGAAAAGTTTCACTACTTTTCTCAGCGATTTTTTCAAAATAACGGTGGAGAAAAGTCTACTTTTCTCCGCATTTTTTTTCAAAATAACTGTGGAGAAAAGTCCTCTTCCCCATATACTTGACCCCGACCCTTCACTCTTGTCCTTTCCCTCATTTCAGATCCAGCTGGTAGCTAAGGACTCCAAGTAAGTTAGCCTTTCTCTTTCTTGGATACAACATGAATATACTAGTGTGTGCTTGTAGTAGTAGATTACATTAGTTTTGTTTCGGTCATTAAGACCTGGGTATTCTTAATGCCTGCTCTTACAATGCTTTGGCATTCTGCGAATAAATGGTAAGTAGGTTCGGGTTGAAGGCAGAACCTTAGCATAATATAGTCTAGGTTGAAGCCAAGACAATGGTAATATAGTTTGGGTTGGAGCCAAGAAAAGGGTAATATAGTCTGGGTTGGAGCCAGGACATTGTAAGTGTATAGTCTGGGTTGGAGCCAGGACATTGTAAGTGTATAGTCTGGGTTGGAGCCAGGACATGGTAAGTATATAGCCCGGATTGCAGCCAGGAAAATGGTAATATAGTCTGGGTTAGAGCCAGGACATGGTAAATATATAGTCCGGGCTGAAGCCAGAACGATGGTAATATAGTCTGGGTTGGAGCCAGGACATGGTAAGTATATAGTCTAAGTTGAAGCCAGGACAATGGTAATATAGTCCAAGTTGGAGCTAGGACATAAATGTTGGAACCCGGTTGTGGCCAGGATCCCTTGTTGATAATGTAATTGTTTAGTCATGATTTTGCAATATATAATTAAATAATCTAATAATCTTCTGAGTGCAAGATATTACGATATGAGATATATATTGTATGTTTTGGAATTTTCTGAGTGTAGGTTATTCTGTTATGTGTGAACTTGGATGTTTGAAAAAACCAAAGTTATTCACTACTACAACACCAGGGGCGATATATCGCCTACCCTGGGTGATATATCGCCTAGACCATTTTCCCGAGCCTCGGTCGAATGTTTGTGCAAAGTCGATGTGTTTTCCATATCTCCCGTAGATGATATATCAGCCTCTATGGCCACGATATATCGGCATACGTTGATATATCAAACACGTATTTGCACTTTTTTAGCATATTTTGAATTGAGTAAACAGCTTTGACAGAGTCATAATACGATCCTAACAGCTGCTGGAAGGTTCAAGAGCTTCAAGATCTTTCTTTAAATTAAACTATTCATCATAAATACTTAAATTCTTAATAAACATGATTATGACAAGTGTCACATTCTTAAGAATTCTATCTAAACTTTAGGTTATAATAAATATATTTCTAGGACCGGCAATATTAATCATACCTTATGTTATAATTAATATTTCTAAACTATAGGTTAAACTTAAAAAATACATAACTATTGCTATGAGTTTCCAACTATGTCTCGGCTTGAACAAAAATCCATGGAAACTAAGATAATACAAGCTAATACTAACTACTACTATTATCTAGCTAAGAAAAAATCTGAGACACTCCATTATTTGTCCGATTTTGGACCATGGGGTGGTTTCTTGAACCAGTTATCATTACTTGATAAGTCGAGTCATTGATTACAAATATACTTGGGTATTTATTACTAGGCGATTACAACGACTAGTCGGCACGCGTAATGAGGCTAGAGATGATAATCAGGGTCAGAACCCTCCACTCACTCCTCATGATTGGCAATAAGTGCTTGCTGATATGCAAGCCATACTACTGAGACAAGAAGTGAAATTTGATTATTGAGACATTAAGTTCCACCAGGGAACGCTGCACCAGCTCTACCACCTGCTTTGTTACCAATTTAGGGAGATCCAGAAATTGAGAACAGGTTGAAACTGCTTTATGAGAACTTTAGGAAACAACTCCTTCAAACCTTTGAGGGAGGCCCAAATCCACTGAAGTCTGAGTAGTGGATGAGCATGATTACCTCCATCATGGATTTTATTAGGGTGGTGGATAACAACAGGGTGAGAGGTTGTATTTCAGACTCAGAATGTCGTGGTATTGAGGTGGGATGAGTTTCTGTGTTTATTCAATGAGAAATACAATAATGACAAAGTTTGGACTGCAAGGGTGGATGAATTCACTAGATTGGTTCAAGGTATGTTTCTCGGAGTCACCTCAGTGCTTGGAATTCACTACGTATGCTCAGCTGGTTGAGAAAGCCATTACTACTGAGGGTGCAGAGGACAAGATTTGGTGTGAGAGCGCTGCTAGGCATGATGCTCAAAGGGTGGTACCTCCATTTTCTAGATCAGGTCAGGGCGGAGGCTCTAGTGGCCGGAAGAGGGAGATGTCAAACACTTTTACTACTCCTAGTCTAGACAGAAGGGGTCGAGGTGCTCGGGAAGGCCGTTAGGGAAGCAATGAGGCATGGATAAGTTATCCAAGGTGCACCAAGTGCAAGTGGCGCCATTTGGGAGAATGTCGTGCTAAGGCATACTTTCTTTATTGGGTAGTGGGTAATTTGTAGAGAGACTGTCCGCAACTGAAGAAATAGGAACAAAAGAAGGGTGACAATTTGACTCTATCCCAAGTATTCACGCTGACTGAGTCAAAGGCTAATGCCTTGGTAGTGACAGGTAAGATTTCTAGTGCTAGCTCTACTTATACTATATTGATCGATTCTGGTGCTACTAATTCATTTGTTTCTAGTAGAGTGATTGATAGACTGTGTAGGCCATGTGATCCATGAGTTGTGGGGTTCGGGACCTTATTTCCTATTATGGAATCGGTGATATCTAGGTGATGGATTAGATCTCTACCAGTAGAAATTGACAGTAGGGAGTTGTCCATAGACCTGATTGAGCTGGCTATGGAGGACTTTGACATGATTTTTGGCATGGATTGGTTGGCCATGTATGGGGTGACCATAGATTGTTAGAGGAGGATGGTGACCTTTGAGGCTGAGGGACAGGACTCGTTTGTGTTTGTGGGTGATGTGAACAGGCCTCGGGTTCCTATGATTTTGGCACTGTAGGCTAGAGACCTATTGCAAATTAGTTACTAGATGTATTACCAGAGGACCTACCAGGGTTACCATTGCATCGAGAGATTGAGTTTGTCATTGAGTTGGCACCAGGGAAAGAACCAGTATCTAGAGCACTTTATAGAATGGCCTCTGTAGAACTGATGTAATTGAAAGTCTAATGTAGCGTCTTGGAATTTTACATAGTTAACTAGATAGTAGTAGTTGTAGTATTTTAGATTCCGTGGATTTTGGTTCAAACGAGGACTTAGTTGGAAACTCCTAGCAATAGTTATGGGTTTTATAAGTTTAACCTATAGTTTTAGAATATTAATTATAACATAAGGTTTGATTAATATTTTTGATTATTAATATGACAATTATTATAACCTAAGGTTTAGATAGAGCCAATAATAATATGACACTTGTCATGAGCATGGTTATTCCTAAGGTTTAGATAGAGCCAATAGGATTATGACACTTGTCATATGCATGATTATTAAGGAATTATTATTTTAATGATAAAATAAGGGAAATATAAGACTTAGTCTTCACCAGAATCTGTTAAGAGCATGACATTTATCACGATTTTATTTAATTGTGGATTAGGTTGTTATTTAGATTAATAAATAGATTTTCCCGTAACTTTAGGGTACTGTAACGTCTGACCTATTTTGGACCCAGTTATGTTATGAATTTCGAAAAATAGTATTTCTAGAAAGTTGTAGATAATTGAATTATCTTTCTAACGGTATAAAGGTGGTCTAAATAAGAGTTCTACAACTCCAGTTATGTTAATTTTACTATAGGTGATTTTAGAGTTATGAGATTTAGGAAGTTAGAAGTTAGGATTCTATTATTATTATTTTTTAAAAAAAAAACCAACTTTGACTCCTTAGACCAACCTCTGATAGTTTTGACCGAGTCTTCAGCCTCTGATTGACGAATATTCAAATATCTTCAATAAAATTCATTATTTTTATTCAAGCCAAAAAGAAGATTTTTATTCCTAGAACTCTATAAATAGGACTTAGGACCCAGCCCTTTCACTTACTCTTCAGCTGTGATCAGACTCCAAGGTGCTAGTGAGACCATAAGAGTGATAAACACTTGGGTTGGGAAAAAACTTTTCTATTCTTAAGCTTTATAAAACACGTTGGGAAGTGAGGTTAGATTGTTTCGGTATTGGAGTTAGACTAATCCATAAGGTCAACTGAGGTACTCTTATTCTTAAGTTTCATTCAGTTTGATTCCTTAGTTTCTTTAGTTTTCATTCAAGTTCTAACTTTTGTTATGGTTTTGTGGTTAGGATTTTAAGTTCTTTGAACTTAAGGTGTCTTTTCGGTAAGTTTCCTCTTGGTGGTTTAGTTATATTCCTTTCATCTCTATCCTTTAGAAATACTCACTATTTTTATTGCTGGTTTTAGGAGTGTTCCAAGTTCCACATTTGTTCTCAATTATCCCAGTGTTGGTAAGGAAAATTAGATAGTTTAGTATTATGATCTAGTTTATGTAATGTATGATATAGTTTATGTTTGTGTGACCTAACATTTTATATACAATAAAGGGGTAAGTGTGTCTGGACCTAAGGTGTCCAATGATGTATGATGGACTATGTCCGGTAGGCTCGGTTGCCAAAACTTTATGACGGACCTATGTTCGGTGTATGACGGACTTTTGTCCGGGGCTTAAGAGCCACCCTTGTATAAGCACTTATCTTTTTATTATATCTGATTTGTTATTTTTAGTTATGATTATGATATATGACCTATAGTTATGATTTATGACCTATGATTTATGATCTATGACTTATGACCTATGACTTATGACTTAGAGTATGATTTATGATTTATGGTTTAGATTATGATTTAGAATTATGACTTAAGATATGACATGATCTAGATGTTGTGTTTGTATGACTTTGGTGAATATATGTTATGTTTGATTATATGACTAACCCTTGTTTGTATTTTCCTTACTGGGCTTAGAAGCTCACTCCTGATGATGTTGTTGTTTCATGAAATTAAGGATAGAAAGGCCGGTGGCGAGTGGGACCTAAGAGCTTCGTGATGTATATATTGGTCTACTCTTAGCTAGAGGCAGAGCACGACTATAACGTTCCAAATTACCTTATAAGGTTTTGGGCCTTGATTAAGGGCACTGATTGAAAATTATGGAACTTATGTGATTATGTGATATACATATGTAGCATTATATGATTACATGAGTTATATTATAATATGACTTGATATGCATGTTTAGGTGTATTAAATATGCATGTGGGCCCATTTATGATTAAAAGGGAAATTTTTGTAATTTGGCCTATTATGGGTATATTTGGCATATATGTGATATATGTGTGGGACCACATTATTATGTAGATATATTTGGGTTACTCGGCATGAGATGATCCGAGGGAGTAAGCTAGTGGGAAAGTCACAACGGGACCCATACTTGACTCGTTGTGAGTCAAGGGGTATACTGAGTAATTAGTACATTACCGAGTTATTGGGTAATGGGAATGATTATTTGATTATATATTGGGAATTAGTGAGATCAGGAGGGAATTATAGGAATTTAGTCTATTTGGCCCCTAGGGACGTTTCTGGGTACCCCTAGCATTGAGATTTACTTGAGCTTACTTAAGCATGAAGTAACCTAACCGAATAAATAAAAAAACATAAGATTATCTCTCTCTCTCTCCCGTTCTCTCATTTGGTGTTTGTGAGGATTTTCTAAGGAAATTTGAGTTTTAGGACTCAGAAACAAGCAAGGTTAGAGTCATAATGCTTCTAGGGAAGATTAGAATCTTGTTAGCCGAAGGATTTAATTAGGTTACAACTTAATTGGTGGTAATCCAAGCTTTAAGTATTAAGTTTTTGAGTTTTTAAGCTTTGATTCGATTTTACGTTTTGATGAGTTTTTGAATTTCTTGGAACATGGGATTTGATGATTTTGGGCCATGGAGTTGATTGGGACTTTGTTTTTGGGATTTGGATATGTTTGGATAGGTTTATGAAGGGTTTTGAAATGAAGAAAATGGAGAAAATGGGTGGGTTTGAGGTCGAGTCACGGTCCTGTTCTTGGGCCCCGTTGCCCAAGCTTGACGAAGGTGGAGGATTGGCTATTGGGCAATTAAGGCCGCGATGACTAGTAGGCACGCCGTGGCACGAGGCCCAGGTAGAGAAGGGGTTGAACCCCTGACTTGAGTGGGTTCCAGATCAAAACAGGAAAAAATGTCAAATTGGGTTTTTAGTGATGGAAACTTCAATCTAAGGGCTTGGGATCGAACCTACTACCCGATTTAGTATGACTCGATGTCACGAAGGCTAGGACTCAGTCTGGAAGCCTTTATTTACTCGTTATTGATGGAATTCTATATTATGGTTGTGACTTGGTTATCGCTAAGGGTTCGGAACCGGGATCGTGCTTGAGGGTGGTTCATTGGTAACCTGTTCTTGGGCTAATGGTAAGAAAAATGCACCAAGTATGTGATACATGTGATTATGGCAGCCTGAATTAATAAACAGGAAAATGATTAGGGCTTGAATGCCTTAGTATGTGCATGATTATGATTATGCTTGTGGTTGTTGATTAAGTATGTTGAATAATTTATATCTGGATATTTGATATATGATTAATGCCTGTTAGCATTATATAATTGAGGAAAGCATTGACTTATTAGTCAACGACGACATTAGCATGTTGAGTGTTGGTCGTAAGGCATTGACTCATTAGTCAAGGAAGAAAATAATGATGAGCGTTGATCGTAATGCTTTGACTTATTAGTCAAGGATGACATTAGCACGGTGAGTGCTGGTTGTAAAGCATTGAATTATTAGTCAAAAACGACATTAGCACGGTGAGTGCTGGTCGTAAAGCATTGACTTATTAGTCAAGGACGACCTTAGCACGTTAAGTGCTGGTCGAAAAGCATTGACTTATGAGTCAAGGGCGGCAATAGCGCACTGATCTCTAGTTGATATGATTTAGTCTATCCAGGAGCGCATCATACGCTTGGACGATCTATTGGTAGGGGAAAAACTAAAGTGCCAGGTACGTTGGGCCAGCTCCAAGGTTAGTTATACAAAGGACAGGGCAAAGGGCCCCAGGGTGAATCATTAGTCCCATATCCTAGGGCATTGAGCCAGTATGATTTATTAATCGTGTGTTTGGACACTGAGCCCCAGTATGATTCCATAATCATGTATTTTGGGCATTTGGCCTCGGTATGATGAATTGATCATTTATCTAGGGTAATTGGCCCCATATGACATTGTAGTCATTTATATGAATGGTATGCATGCGTGAATAGGCATATTACTGCTAGGCATGCTTATTATGATTTGGAAATATGTTATTAACTGCGTATGAGCATGTTTATTTTTTTCTTGCTGAGCCTTGGCTCACTTTGCTATATGGTGCAGGTAAAGGGAAAAGAAAGTTGGACCATCCTTGAGTTGGAGAGCTTAGTTGACGATGTGTACATATGTGGCTGCTCGACCACCACAACTGAGGGTTTAAAGAGGAACTAGGGTCAAACCCTATTTTGTCGCTTAGGTCGGCAAGTCAAAACACTTTTATTGTAATTATCCTTTTAAATGTATTTTGGGATCCCATGTATACACTAAATGTTTTGGTGAAACGTTTGTATCTTTGACAAAAAAATTTAACCCTAAATCGTTAACCGCGTTTAGTTACACGATTATGACCAAATGACTCGTTTAGCTAGCTTAGCACTATGTAAAATACACAGTGTAACGATCCCTGAGTAGTAGGGCGTTACAACATGGTATAGGAGCATGCCAAGGTTAAAGGTTCCTGAAGACAAGCTGGGCATGTACACTCGTCACTAAAGACAAGATCCACTTAGGGTATGTTGATTATTTATGTGCTTATATGTTTAAATGCTTAAATAAGATATAAATGTTTTACCTGGATGCCTTATTAGGGAGCATGAGATTCTGATTGGTCTTGCCCTTGACTATTAATATGATTACGTGATTACCTGCTCAGTTGATATATGAATGTGTTATGTGCATGATATGTATGTTGTAAAGAGCAGGGGTTATTGATTTATGCATGAATGTTATGGGCATGTATTTTACTACCGCAGTGGTATGTGAATATGGTACTATGTAATCATTCCCATGGGGAAGGCTTTTGGAATGTGCTCATCATGCTTAATGGTTCAAGTTATTGACTATAGACTAAATTAGAGGTTATGCACCCAAGGCAGTTAAGGAGACCCGGTGGTGTTTATACTGAGGCTGGAAATTACAACCAGGGCACAAGCCCTCCGCCTGCCCCTAAGAATTGGCAGCAGGTGTTTACAGATATGCAATTAAGATTGCAGGCGCAAGAGGAAGAGATCAAGTCTTTAAAACAACAGGTTTTCTTAGGGAACACCTCCTCCTTTGCTATGCCAGGAGTGTCACCAGTTTTGGCTTACCTAGGGTTAAGAACAGATAGGAATTTTTTTTTGAGAGATTTCAGGAATATTACCCTCCAGTTTTTGAGGGAGGCCTAGATCCATTCAGAGTTGAACAATGGATGGGCATGATTAGTTCCATCCTTGTTAGTATGGGGGTGGTAGGTCACAAGAGGTTGATCTGTGCTACATATGTGTTGCGAAAAGATGCTCGGACGTTGTGGGAAGTGGTATCCCATAAAAGAGATACAGCTGCAACAAATTGGGAAGAATTTAGACAATTGTTTAATGGAAGATATTATTGTGATGTTGTTAAGACTGCAAAGATAAATGAATTTCTGAACCCGGTTCAGGTAAATGCAACAGTAACAGAGTATGTTAACAAATTCGATGGGTTGGCCAAGTTTTATTTTGATATGGTACCCACAGATGTGGCTCAGAAGGAGCAATTTATCCAAGGATTGAATCCCATAATAGCTCAAGGAATTAGAATCACCCATTATATTAGATCTCTAGCTACGCTCATGTGGTAGGGAGGGCCCTTGTTGTTGAGGGCACATGAAACGAGATACGGAGGGAGAGTGCCAGAGAGCACAAAGCATAGGCAGTGATACCTCCGTCTATTGGATCAAGCAGGGGCAGAGGTCCCAGTGATCAGGAAAGAAAAGTTATCAATGTATTTGATACCTCTGGATTAGAAAAGGGGTTCCAAAGTTCCTAGATAGGCCATTAGGGCGAGGACGAAGATCGGAAACTATACCTGGAATACGCTCGGTGTAAGAGACACCATATAGGGGAATGCCGAGGAAAGGTGTGTTTTTTATGTGGGATGGTTGGGCACCTCAAGAGGGATTTCCCAGGGCTAAGGAAGGATGAACCAAATGGGTCGGACAACTCGACTCCAGCTCGAGTGTTCGCTCTGACACAGTTAGAGTCAAAGACTGAGATTGAGGTCGGTTCCTCTGTAGTGGTAGGTCAGCTTTCTGGTTCTGATTCTTGTGTTGTATTGATTTTGTTTTTGATGTCGTGGTTTTCCTTGTATTGTTGCATCTAGAGAGGCATAGATTTGATATGCAGATTATGTGGTTATGCTATATAAGAATTTGGTACCCTTTGGATAATCTTAAGAGATGAATTAGATTAATGTGGGAAAGGACTCATCATTTGACTTGATAGACTGTTATATGATCCTGGTTATGGATTGGTTAGCCAAGTATGGGGCAATGATAGATTGTAAGGAAAAGATGGTAACCCTTGGGCTTGAGGGTGAAAAACCCTTATATTTGTTGGCAGTGTGCATGGACCCCATATACTTAGGACATATATGTACTTAGAGCTAGAGACCTATTGCAGGAGGATGCATAAGACTCTTAGCTAGGGTGGTGGATACCACTCAGGTCGTGCCAATGGAACCACGACATACTGGATTAGTCTGTGAGTTTCTGGATGTGTTTCCAGGGGTTTGTCAGGATTACCTCTATACCAAGAGATAGAATGGTGATGATGTTGGTGTCAGGGACGAAACCAGGTCTAGGGCATTGTATTGAACGGCTTCAGCAATGCTGTAGGAACTAATGGTTGAGTTATTGAGTAAGACGATATTCTCCAAGGTGGATCTTCGATCTGATTATTACCAACTGAAGATCAAGGAGAAGGATAAGCAGAAGATTTCCTTTTATATTAGATTTAGGCACTAGCAGTGCTGACTCATGTCTTTTGGAGTTGACTAGTGCCTGAGCTGTTTTGAGGGATCAGATGAATAGAGTGTTCAAAGATTATTGGAATTGATTGGTGATCGTCTTTATTGACGACATTGTGGTGTATTCTTAGTTAGATATTGGCCAAGGCCAGGGAATGCCTTAGAGGTCAGGAGTTTCCTTGGATGGGCAGGGTATTACATGTGTTTTGCGGAAGAGTTCTTAAGGATTATTACCCCATTGACATAAAAGGTGATTGCCTATGCATCATGTTAGTTGAAAGATATGACCAGAACTAGAGAAGAGTTACTGGTGGGCTAGTTGGCCAACAATACACTTGAGTTTACTCTTTTAGAGAGGATCAAAGGAAAAACAATTGAGTGACCCACGCATGGGAAGGGTTGAGGGGAATGTATTAGCTAGATTAGATAAGTACTATGCATTGTCAGGAATGAGTTGATTGAGGTATAAGGTTTAGACTTGGGATCCGATGGACATTGGGATTATATAGGAGATTATGGATGAATCACATACTACCCCTTATTCTCTTCGTCCAAGCACCATGAAGAGGTACCAAGATATGAAAGCTTTATAGTTGTGGCCTGGGATGGAGAGGGACTTAATTGAATACATGGAAAAGTGCCTGACCTGTTAGCAGGTCAAGGCAGAATACCAGAAACCAGTAAGACCATTACAGCCTTTGAGGATTCCATAGTGGAAGTATGAGGACATCATGATGGATTTTGTGATGGGGTTGCCTAGGACAGTGGGCCAGCATGATTCAGTCTGGGTCATTATGAACCGGTATACAAGGTCAGTTTACTATTATCAGTAAGAATGAATAATACAGTTGACAGCTATGTAGATCTCTATGTGAGAGAGATAATAAGAGCTCTTGGGACTTTGAGGTCTATCCTGATTGTTAGGGACCCTATCTTTACTTCCAAGTTTTGGGAAAGGTTACAGAAGGTGATAAGTATACAGCTCGAGTTCAGTATAGCTTATTATCCTGAGACTAATGGTAAATTAGAGAGGGGTATTCAGATATTAGAGAAACTATTGAGAGCATGTGTATTGGACATTGAAGGGTCCTGGAATGAATATTTGTCTCTAATAGAGTCTTCCTATAGTTATAGCTACTAGTTTATTATTGAAGTGGCATCTTATTAGATGTTGTATGGTAGAAAATTTATACCGCCAATTCACTGGGATGAGAAGGGTACGAGGAAATATTTGGATTTTGAGGTAGTTTAGAGGACCAATAAGGCTAAGGAAAAAATTACAACTTGGATGACAGAAAAGTTATGTTAATTTGAAATGAAGGAACTTGGAGTTCTTAGTGGAAGACTATGTCTTCCTTAGAGTTTTCCCATGGAAAGGGGTGAGGAGATTTGAGGAAAAAGGGCAAGTTGAGCCCTAGATTTGTAAAACTGTTTGAGATCCTAAAGAGGATCGGTCAGGTGGCCTATAGATTGGCCTTATCTTCAGCATTGTCGGACGTATATAATGTATTTCATATTTCCATGTTGAGGAAACATGTGTTAGACGAGACTCATGTGTTGAGTTATCATGATTTGGAATTGGAGGTTGAGTTATCCCATGAGGAACAACCAGTCCAGATATGAGAAAGAAAGAACAAGGTTATAAGGAATAAAACTATACCTTTTGTTAAGGTACTAGACAGAAACAGTAAGGTCGAGGGAGCGACCTGGGAACTAGAATAAGTTATGTGGGATCTATATCACAGGCTATTCAGGTAAAATTTTGAGGATGAAATTTCTGTATGGAGGGGATAGTTGTAACGTCCCAAATTACTTATAACGCTCTACTGCCTTAGAGCCGTTACTAATTGAGTTTAAAATGTGCAACTAACTCACTAATCGAGGTTTAGGACAAAAGTGTCATTAAAACATAATCAGAGTCATAAACTTGAAAATAAACCTTTCGTTGGAAATTATAAGACATATAACGTTTGGGATCCCAAAATCACTGTTTAGAAATATTTATAATTCAAAATTTAGTTAGATTCAACTAAACGACAAAATTCAGGTTTTTTACAAACATCTCCCAAAACACCCCTGGCCGTGGCAGCCAGACACACCGGACATGTACACGCCGCTCGTACCGCTCGCCATACTCAAGGTTGATCGACCCTCCCTTTGGCTTTACCTGCACCATAGAGCACCCATGAGTCGAAGCCCAGCAAGAATACCCTCACAAACAGATGATAAATGCATATCAAACACTTAATATAAAATCAAGCCAACACCAGATCATACAAGTACGACCATGTCGTCCCAAGCGCTTTACCAGGCCCTGGGTTCGCGGTCTACACTGTAAGGATATCCAAGGTATCCCTTGGGGTCTCACCCTGGCAACTCGCACTCTGCATGCAAGACGTTGCACCCGACCCCTTGTCGTTCTCAGCCTTCGCCGTTCCTGGCCTTCGCCGTTCCCAGCCTTCGCCGTTCCATCATTTATACATACACATTATATTCTAAGCAGATATTAAAACACACATAAATCTAGTCAAAGGTCCATGCCCCGCAACGCAATATATAGGGCCGAGCCCTGCAACGCAATCTCTATGGGAACAGTAGTTTTATTACCTGTGTCCCGAGTTTTCTAGGCACCAATCTCCCGAGCACAATTCCCTAGTCCGAGCCTCGCCGAAACCCTAGTGACAACGTATTAACAATTCCATCCATCAAGTTCTAATCCATTAAGTAGCTTCGAGCAATAATTATAATCTTTGGGACCTTGAATTCTATCAATCCGGGTAATAAAATCCATCCCGAGCCATAGCAATTAAGTTCCCAAGTCAAAACCTACAAATCACCCTACACCTTGGGCTAGGGCCACGGCCCAACCCCTCAAAGGTCGCGGCTAGCCTCCAAAACAAAGCCTAACACCTCCCTGGAAACACACATGGGCCGCGACATGCTTGTCTAAGCGTCGCGGCGCACCTCGAGCTCCATGGCCTCCCCAAGCCTAGCATGCACATGGGCCGCGGCATGCCCCTCCTACGGCCGCGGCCCTCGCCTCCAAACCCAAAAAACCATTTTTTCCCTGCCTTTCCTTCGAGCCAACACTCCCAAAATCACCTCAACCCAACACTTAAACCCAAAATTCATACTTATGCAACCTAAACATACCAACAAACTCAAGAACCAATTCCTACACCCATCAAGCAATCAAAACCAATCTTTGAATCGAAACCATGCACATCCTAAGAAAACTAGCAGGAATTCAAGCAAAATACTTATAGTTTAAAGCTTACTTTTGCTGAATTATGTTTCTGTGTTGATCCTCTAGGTTCCAAGCTTTAATTCCTCAAGACTACCAGCCCAATTCCTTAGCTTCTAGTTAGTTTCACCAAGTTTTCCTTTGATATGCCTTAGGGAAAAGTAGAGAGGGAGAAGAGAAGACAACTTCAAGAGAGAGGAAAAGAAAGAGTCGGTTTCTAATTTTCTAAAGACTTCCTAGGCTTTGTTTTATTTAACTTTAGCTTTAAGGTTACCTCAAGGCTCGGGGTACCAAAAACATCACCGAGGGCAAAATGGTAAATTTCCCCCATATTCCCTCCTAAACATTCTAACCTCAAATATATCTCCAAATATTTATTTCCATAACCTGATAACCCCATAAGACATCTGATACCCTTAATACCCCTCGACCCGCCCCGGGTCGGATTCTTAACCTTGTTGTGACTTTTTGACTAACGGCTCCCTAGGACTGTCTCGGATCGTGCTACACAGATATATCACAAACATATCACATTTATGCCATCAAGGGGCTAGAATCTCAAACATGCCCCTCATATCCAAATGGGGCCCACATGCATATTTAATTCAACTAAACATGCATCTCTATCACATATTCACATATTATATCAATAATTCACTTATTGCCCTCCAGGAATACTAATCAAGGCCCTAAGCCTTATTAGCGAATTTGGGTCGTTACATTACCTAAGGCTTAGGGCCTGGATTAAGGGCCAGGATCACAAATTATGGAAATTATGCAATTATGTGATATATATGTGTATCATTATATTATTATGTGGGTTATATAATAATATGACTTGATATGCATGTTTAGGTGTATCAAATATGCATGTTGGCCCATTTCTAATTAGAAGGGAAATTTTTGTAATTTGGCCCGTTATGGGTATATTTGGCATATATGTGATATATGTGTGGGACCACATGATTATGTGGATATATTTGGGTTACTCGGCAAGAGACGATCCCAGGGAGCAAGCTAGGGGAAAAGTCACAACGAGACCCATACTTGACTCGGTGTGAGTGAAGGGGTATATTGGGTATTTAGTACATTACCGGGTTATTGGGTAATGGGAATGATTATTTGATGATATATTGGGAATTAGTGAGATCAAGAGGGAATTATGGGGATTTTCACTATTTGGCCTGCAGGGACGTTTTTGGATACCCCAAGCATTGGGATTTACTTGGGGTTACTTAAACTTGAAGTAACCTGACTCAAAAAATAAAAGAACGTATGATTCTCTCTCTCTCCCGTTCCCCCATTTGGTGTTCGTCAGCATTTTTAAAGAAAGCTCGAGTTTTAGGACTCGGATTCAAGCAAGGTTAGAGTCATAATGATTCTAGGGAAGATTAGAAGGTTATTAGTCGAAGGATTTAACTGGGAAACGACTTAATTGGAAGTTATCCATGCTTTAAGTTTTAATTTTATGAGTTTTTAATCTTATATTTGATATTACGTTTTGATGAGTTTTTAAATTGGTTGGAACTTGGGTTTTGATGGGTTTGGGCCATGGAGTTGATTGGGAACTTTGCTTATCGGATTTGGATATTTTATGAAGGGTTTTCAAATAAGGAAAACAGAGAAAATGGCTGGGTTCAAAGTCACGCCGTGGCTCAGGCTTGACAAAGGTGGAGGATTGGTTGTTGGGCAATTAGGGTTGCGGCGCCTGGTAGACATGCCGTGGCTAGAGGCGCAGGCAGAGAAGGGGGTAAGCCCCTGACTTGAGAGGGTCACGGCTCAGGTGTTTGGGGCCACGACTCAAAACGGGAAAAAAATGCCGAAATGGGTTTTAATTGATGGGAACTTAAATCTAAGGGCTCGGGATTGATCCTACTACCCAGTTTCGTAGGATTTGATGTCTCGGAGGCTAGGACTCGGTCCGAAAGCCTTTATTTACTTGTTAATGACGGAATTCTATATTATGGTTGTGACTAGGTTATCATTAGGGGCTCCGAACCTGGGTCGTTCATTTGTAACCTGTGCTTGGGGTAAAGGTAAGGAAATTGCACCCAGTATGTGATACATATGATAATGGCTTGGCCTGAATAGTTCAACATGGTTATGTTACGGCTTCAGCGCCTGATTATATGTACATGATTATTATTATGCTTGTGATTGTTCATTAAGCATGTTGAATGCTTTATATCTTTATATTTGATATATGATGAATGCATATTAGCATCATATAATTGAGGAAAGCATTGACTTATTAGTCAAGGATGGAATTAGCATGTTGAATGCTGGTCGTAAGGCATTGACATATTAGGCTTGCTTATTATGATTTGGAAATATGTTATTAATTGCGTATGAGCATGTTTAAGTTTTCTTACTGAGCCTTGGCTCACGAGTGCTGTATGGTGCAGGTAAAGGGAAAAGAAAGCTTAACCATCCTTGAATGGGAGAGCTTAGGTGAGGATATGTACATATGAGGTTGCTCGATCACCACGGCTTAGGATTTATAGATGAACTAGGGTCAAACCCTATTTTGCCACTTAGGTCGGCAGGTTGTAACACTTTTACTGTAGTTAACCTTTTAAATGTATTTTGGGATCCCATGTATACAGTAAACGTTTTGGTGAAACATTTGTATCTTGGACCAAAAATTTTAACCCTAAGCCGTTAATCACATTTAGTTACATGATTATGACCAAATGACTTGTTTAGTGAGTTTAACACTATTTAAAATACACAGTGTAATGGTCCCTGAGTAGTAGGGCGTTACAACGAACAACACCTCCGATTCATACTACAAAGATTGAGGGAGCATTGGTCTTAAGAAAAGTTTGAGAAGTGTGAGTTCTGATTACCTCAGGTGACATTACTTGGTCACATGGTCAGTAAGGAATGGCACCTACTAAGCTAAAGGAGTTAAAGATCCAACTGTAGGAGCTTTTAGACAAAGGTTACATCCGACCAAGCTATTCGCCTTGAGGAGCACCAATGTTGTTTGTCAAAAAGAAGGACGAGAGTATGAGAATGTGCATTGACTATCGAGAGCTAAATAAACAAATGATCAAGAAAAAATACCATTTACCTCAAATAGACGATCTTGTCGATCAACTACAAGGATCTACAGTATTCTCAAAGATAGATTTGCGGTCAGGGTATCATCAGCTAAAGGAGTACGAGTAGCGATATCCGATCCATGACTTAGAGTTAGCAGTGGTATTTTTGGCACTAAAGATTTGGAGGCACTATTTGTATGGAGAAAAGTGTGAAATCTATACGGACCACAAAATTCTGAAGTACTTCTTTACGTAGAAGGAGTTTAATATGAGGCAACGAAGGTGGCTGGAGTTAGTAAAGGACTATGATTGTGAGATCTTATATCATCCAGGAAAGGCTAATGTCATGGCAGACGCATTTAGTACGCGGAGTTATGGAAGCATGTCAACAAGTTAAGGTTGGACATCAAAGACCCGCTGGAACCTTGCAACCATTAGAGATTCCCAAATGGAAATGGCAAAATATAGCGATGAACTTTGTGACGGGATTACCAAGGACCACCAAGCAGCATGACTCTGTTTTGGTGATAGTAGATAGACTCACAAAATCTGCTCACTTCTTGCTGGTAAGAACAATTTATAGTGTTGAGCAGTACGCAGTTCTTTATGTGGCAGAGATAGTGAGACTACATGGAGTTCCAAAGACAATAGTCTCCGATAGAGGATCGGTTTTCACATCAAAGTTCTGGAAAGGTCTACAGCGTGCAATGGGCACTAAGTTAAAGCTAAGTATGTCATTTCACTCTCAAACCGATGGTCAGTCAGAACACACCATACAAATATTAGAAGATATGCTGAGGACGTGTGCATTAGACTTCTCAGGATCAGGGAGCAAGTATCTTCTATTGATAGAATTCTCTTACAATAATAGTTACCAAGTGACGATAGGCATGGCACCTTATGAGATGCTATATGGACGGAAATGCCGATCAACACTTCATTGGGACGAGGTTGATGAAAGACGATATCTAGGACCCAAGGTTGTAAGAGAAGCAACGGAGGCAGTAGAAAAGATAAGACAACGAATGATTGACACTCAAAGTCGCCAGAAGAGCTATGCCAATGCTAAGAGATGGGCTGTTGAGTTTTCAGTAGGAGATAAAGTCTTTCTTAAAGCTTCTCCAGTGAAGGAGAATATGCATCGATGGAATCTAAGATTGCAGACTATTTTATGCTTCTCCATATCACAACTCAACCCCCAAGAGTAAACACCATTCTAGAAGTAGACTTCCTATCATCGACATCAGTTTGAAAATCTGAATTACTGTAGCCTACAGGGTTCAGAACACCACCCTTGTAGACTAACATATAATCCCTAGTTCTTCTTATATACTTCAGGATATGCTTAACTGCTATCAAATGCTCCGCCCAAGGTTTATAGGTCCTTTTGAGATATTGGACAAAGTAGGGCATGTAGCATATCAGTTGGCTTTACCGCCCTCATTAGCTGAAATGCATAACTTTTTTCATGTATCGATGTTGAGAAAATACATATCAGATCCATCCCATGTGCTCGATTACCAGGCTCTAAAGTTAAAACAAGATTTCAATTATGAAGAACGGCCAGTACACGTTCTAGAATGGGGAACTAAGGAGTTAAGGTCCAAAAATGTTCCTATGGTTAAAATCTTGTGGAGCAGTAGGACAGAAAGAAAGGCCACATGGGAATTGGAGGAATGTATAAGGGAGCGGTATCGCGAGATGTTTGATAAGAAAATTTCGAGGACGAAATTCTTTTAAGTAGGGGAGAATTGTAGTGTCCCAGAATTTTACTTAGTTAGATAGTAGTAGTAGTAGTAGGTAGTAATAGCTTATAGTATGTTAGTTTTAGCAAATATTGGTTCAACCCGGTATTTAGTTGGATACTCATAGCAATAGATATGGATTTTATAAGTTTAACCTATAGTTTAGAAATATTAATTATAACATTAGGTTTAATTTTTTTAGTACTTATGATTATTATAGTATAGTATAGGTTTATGATATTAGTAGCCTTGTTTGTGAAAAATGGGGTGATTGCATAAGAATAAATTAATTATGATATTATTAAAAAGTGTTATGGATCAAGCATACATAAAGCACAAAAGCCCAATATGTTTTTGGGCTTAGTAAATTCGAAATCAGCCTAGGGAATTAGATTTTTTTATTTTATGGTTAGTTAAGATATTTGTGGATTATGTTGTTATTTACATAATTAAATAGATTTTTTGTAACTCACTACACCAAATACCCATTTCCATAACACATGAATATAATACTAATAAAAAATTATTATGGTAGTGTATTATATTTTGCAACTTTATGAAAAAAGGGTGGTAATATATTGCACCATCCCACCACTTAGCTTTTTTTTTTTTTTTTTCATTTCTGAGACCTGAGAATCTCTTCAACATTTCTGAGACCCGAGGCACCCATTTCCTTTCTCTTCAACATTTCTGAGACCCGAGACACCCATTTCCTTCAACATTTCAGAGACCCATTTCCTTTCCTTCAACCTTTTTGAGACCCATTTCCTTCAACATATCGACACAAAGAAGAGACCCATTTCTTCGGCTTGGTATGGTCTCCGAACTCCTCACTCTCTCTCTCTCTTGTCTTTCTCTATCTCTTTGTCAACCTTCGATTTCCAGTCGTTGGGCTTCTCAACTCTTTTCTTCTCTTCGGTCTTGGCAAGCCAGGTAAGTATTTAGTTGTAGATGTTAGATTTATCAACTTGAATCTCATAGAATCTATAAAATTTGTGGTTTTCAAAATTAATTTTCGATTTTCCGTATGTGTTTTCGATTTTGCATATTGATTTTGCATATTGCTAGGATATATGTTTTGGTACAGTCTCATAGAATCTATTAAATCAGATTTTGCATATTTCAAAATTAAAATCTTTGGTTGAGTTTTATGTGTTTTGTCTTTCTGGGATATGGTTAGAGTGGAGTTTTGTCTTGAAATATACTTGTCCTGAAAAGATTATTTTGACTGGTGTAACAGCCTAAAAAAACAGTCAAAATAGTATTCTTGTAAAAAAGGGCTTAACCCATACGCAGGTGGCTCATAGTGTGTTGTTCAGTGTACTTGTGAGTTGTGACTTTAATGGACCGAAGAAGCTGATATGAGTATCATTCTCCTGAAATTATTGATGTTTGAAACAGATGAAACAAGTTATTGAATTTTTTTTTAAGCAGTATATACGTTAAAGATAGTAATAATAAATAACATCTATTCTGAAAAAAATATATATATTTATATATATTGCTTATTGGGACCTTCATTAACTGCTAAATTTCTCAGATGCTTATCATTGATATCATTGAGGGCGGTCAAGCCTCTCAAAACAATAGCTGAATAGATCAAATCTTTGGCCTTTACACTTTTTTTTTTAGACAAAACTAAATTTGATTTTTTTTAAATCCTCACATCCTAAACAAGAACTAGAAACAAAAGATTATGAGACCAAATTTCTAAGCTAATTTCCTAACACCACAAGCCTTTGTACATGGCAATTTGACATTCGGAGAAACACTTGCCACCATTATTTAGGAATTCTTTACAAGTAATCATTCAATGAAGCCGATCTTTGTTAGCATAGCATTCCTTACATTGCTAAGGTCTCTCCCTTTTAAGGTCCTACCAACTCCTTCAAATACAGAAAAAGAAGATATTTGACTTCTTGCAAGCCTCCTAGAAATGAATTCATGTGGAGGTACCTTGCAATCATAATCACCAACGTAATCATTGTCGTCATCATCGTTGTAATCATCTTCTTCTTCATGATCTTCACCATCCCTTTTGTCGTTAACAAGTTCATCGTCGTCGCCACCATCATGATGATGATCATCATCATACCATGAAGCATTCCTAGAGGCCTTCTTTGACTTGTGCCTGTAACTATTTGGCCAATTGGGAATGCTGACAGGTGCTGATTGTTGCATTATTCTACCTTCATGAGAGGAGTTAATACTACTGTTGCTACTTTCAAATCCTCCTCTGATAGCTTTGGGAATCATTCTTGCAGCAGTTGGAACATGCCTTGGAACAGACAAAGCAGACTCCCTGCTGGATCTGTTATTGGTCTTGGAACTAGAATTTGTTCTTTCTTTGAGAACAGACCAAACATCTTCTTCTTCAAAATCTCCATCCCTCAAAGCTCTCCATACCCCACTGCTCTGCCAGAACAAACCATACCCATTTTCCATGATTGCTGCCTATACATAGAGCCATGTAGCAAAAATAGTTGTTTTTATTCAAAAGAGCAATAAACGAAAAACATTTATACAGGGAATCAAGAGAGAGAAGTCTAGAAAAATAGGGACCTGGTTTGTTTAGGGAAGCAAGAATTTTTACCTTTTTCCTTGACGGGGAACTACCACGCCACAACTCTCCCAGATTCTAAATATATAGATATCTACAAACAAAGGGAATCAAAATTTAGTTTAGCAACCAATCTTTCTTTTCTTTTTCATCAGAAGAATTTTACAAAAATAGATAGAGAATGGAGTATAGTTTATTAGAATCAAAATATTTATATACTTAAATTCTAAGCTTACCAAGAGATGGCCGAAACTTCTTAGAGATATTGGCATATATGAAGAAGCCAAACTCTATAGGAACCAAAGAATAGTGCAAAAGGGCAAGTACAATACAAATTCTCCCAGTATGTGATAGGTGCTTGAGTATTTTACTTTTGGTCCCTTCAAGTCTGACTTTGACAAAGAAAGATAATGAGGGGTGGTGAACAAAAATTACAGTGAGCAAAAGAAACCTTTCTATGATGATACATTAATTATCTATTCTAAGAAGCTTTTAGATGACTACTGGTAGAGAATTATTCTATTTGTTATAGATTATAGTTTATGCATTTTAGGTGTTTGAGTGAATGTCTCAATAAGTACAAAATACTCAATAGAATTGTGTGTTATTTATTGTGTGAGTGGAAAATTACTACTGGTAGAGAATTTTTTTCTTTTCTTTTGATTCTCTCAGTTGGTGTTTTGTGTGAATTTACACAACTTGATGCATATCTTCTTCTATCTAAATGATCTTTTTTGGCTTTTCTTGATATGAGAATTGACACTAACTGTATTAGGCATTATTGTCAGTATTTATTTACACTCTTCCTTCTAAGATTTGTATGGAACAATTCATTTCCAATTTGTTTTATGTTCAAATAAATTCAAATTTGATTCTTTTTCATGTCATTAAAAGTTTTACATCACTGTCTTTTTCTTTATAATTTCATTTTAGCCAAATAAGAAGATTTAACTCCATCTCTATTTCGTTTCTCTATCTGATGTTATTCTAATAAATTTTGGCTATATATTGTTCTTGCCTATTTAATTTTATTTATTTATTTTATTTAATGCTGAGTTTTTTTTCTCTTTAGTTGAAACTTTTCTAGTTGGCTGCCTTCAAAAGAAGAGGCAAGATACTTGGTGTGCAAGTACTTTTTTACGGGAGACTCTTATTTTTGTTTGCAAGAGGTATTCCTTTTACCTTGGTTTTATATTATTGAAATATTAGAGGAGTTTGAATATCTTAAATATTCATCCATAGTGAAGTAGGTTCAGAGATTATTATTGTGTGTTGCGGTGATAACGGAAGGTTGAGACCTTGTGTGTCTTAGTGAAGTAGGATCTGAGAAATTTGTGTGCTGTGGCGAGATAAGGAATAAAACATGTGTGTTGTGTTGTCTATATGCTTGTTAAGGTAGCTTTCATTTCAAACTGATTTATATAAGTAGGTCACTTAATGTCAAAGAATAGTCAATAATTGAAAATACCACTACAAGAATACCAACCAAAAATAAAACCTCCCCTCCTTGATATTGAAAACCCAATAACTAAACACATAAAGAGAGAGTAATTTGAGTACTAATAAGATATAAGGAAGGCCATGCACGTGAAATTATTGGACAACTAGCATTGTTGATACTTATAAAAAAAAGGCCATGCCTAAGAGCAGCTTCCTACAGAGAGTCCCCACCAAAAGAAGAGCAAAAATTCCTCAACACCTTCAAACTATCTGCATTGTCAAATATCCTAGCATTAAATTAGATATACAATTCTACATATAGCTATACTTGCATTTTTCTATATAAGAACATATGAATGTCTATGAATACAAATATCTATTCCATATATAAAAAATTATATATATTCCTCATCTTCATATAAGGAAAATAAAAACTTAAAAAAAAATTATTTAGCTGGAAATTAAGGAGTTATGACATTAAAACAAATTACTTTTCTTGAGGTAAAAACAATACCCTCATATGGAATTAAAAAATAATGATGAGTTAGGATATGGAATTAAGAAGAATATATTAATACTTGTCAATTAAACTAAAGTAAATTTTATTTGAATTTTAGAGTTATGAAGCATTAAAGTAAATATGCACCTTTTATGAGAAAAAAATAATATATTCATTGCCCATGGTAGTAAAAGCTATAAGAATAGCAATTAGAGATTGTGTTATTGAAATAGAAAGAGAAATATCTAAGTGTAAAAGCACAATTCTACTCACTCAATTCCTCATTCCTCTACTTGACCAGGTTGGCTATATGTACCCTTTTAAACTGCCCCAAACCCAGTGCTAACAATGCTCCCCTCCCATTAGAGTGCCATGTGTCCATACTAACAATTCACTCCTAGCCAACTAGAGTCCTATCATTCTTTCCTTTGATAAATGAGCTTAATTGATTATTTAAATTGGTGCCAGTTTCAAATGCTTCAATCTAGCATTCAAAGAATGGGATTACTCGAAAACAAATACATTATATTCTCTATTCCAAAATAGGAGTTGTACTTGTCTTTCTAAACTGCATAGCAATACCATCAAATAAGAAGTACTAAAATTTCTAAGTCACTTCAGTATAAATCCATGTACATTATCTAACAATAACATCTCAATGTAACTTCACTTTATATAGTTACATTGTGTACAAGAACAAAAGCTTGAGTAACAAAAATAATAAAATTAAATAAAAAAGAATAATATACCTGATGCTCGAACAATCGATGATATGGTAATAATTAAGTTTTATACTGTTTGTATTTTTGCTTCCATTATTGTAGTCTCTATTTTATAATCTCTATTTTATAATCTCTATTGTTGTATTGTGTAGAAAAAAATAAAATGAGAATGTTAAAATATCTAGAATCGATGCTTTTCGGAGAGCCCATACCAAGAAGAATGGTGAACCTGTAAACCCAACGGCATCTGATATTTTTGTGAGTATTAGTCATTTAATTTTTGGGAATTTATATTTATTTTCCATAATTCATAGATTAGTTATACTAATTTATATGCAGGGTTCATTGAATGAGATTCTCCTTGAAGACCCAAAATCTGGAACTATAGACAACGCTGATGAGGATGCCTTGACAAAATTGTTTGGTAACCCAAAATCTGGTCGTTTAATCGGACACGGAAGAGACGTAACAAGGTCGAAACTAACTGTTGTTAATATGTGCAATAGCAAGATCTCCAAGTTAGAAGAAGAGCAACAGAATATGAAGCTCAAAATGACTGAAATGATGAATCTACTTAAAGAACACTTGGTGGTAATTCTATCTTGCACTTATAAACCTTAGTTTTCTTTTCTTCCAATGAAACTTATCTTGGTTTTATATTTAGGTTGGTGGTAAAATGACACCAAGTGAAGGACAGTCTCGCAATGTACCGCAGTCAAACAATATTCAGTCCCCTAAGGTAAATTATCAAAGTTGTTATTGTTTTAAATTTTCATTTTAGAAGAACAAATACAGAAACTAATATATTCTCTTTAAAATCAATTTGGTAGAGTATTGAACTAGAAAAAAGACATAACTTTACAGAAGGGAAGAATGCTTGCTACTTGCTTGATTGGGTAGATGTAATTGTTGCTGAAGGTCATTGGGATTCTAGTGATCTGAAGATAACTGTACATGGAAAGCCTCTTGGACCAGACTTTATGCGAGTATGGGTTGACATTGATATTGTACCTGAATCTTACTTATTTTGTCCTAATAATGCGATGCATACAATACAAGAAGCAGTTGGTTCCACAGTTACATGGCCTTCTAAAAAAGTTATTCCAAGAGGTACATTTTCATACTCAAAAAATAACCAATGTCTTATAATTTAGTGTTTGGTTTCTTTGTTTTCTTTGGTGTAGTTGTGAATTCATTATTTTGTATGTGGTGTCCTCTCTTGGATATAATTTCCATAGCATTTTTCTTGAAGTAATTTGTGATGATAGATAATAACAATAAAATATTTCTTTGTTTATTTTACAGATGTGACAATCGAAATAGAAAAGGATACTTAATTTTGAAGGCTTTGTGTTGGGCAGCTGTAGAATATTTTGTATTGAAAGTAGTAACTTTTCAATATATTGAATATTTAAGACTACTTGAATACTTAAATAACATTTTGTTGTTGATGACAGTGTTGAATGTTTTAAACTAATTTGTGGATTGTTAATACAATGTTGAATGCTTTTACTTTTTGTTATTTGAAAATCAAGTTCATTTAATGATGCTAGTATATATTAGAAAGCTAATTTTAATTATATAAAAATAATTAAAATATAATAGAATAAATTAGTGTTATATAAATGAATATATAATGAGAATTTAAACTTATCTAAATATTAAAATAATACAAAAATTATGTTATAATATCTATTACAATAACACTTTTTATGCAATGAATTTTGTTATGCAAAATTCATTATATAACACAAAAAATGTGTTATACTAAAGTGTAGTATAACACAAATTTATAAGTATTGAAATGTGTTAAATAATCGACTATAAATAACATAATTAAACACTTATCTATTTATTAAAATAACACAGAAAGTGTGTTATCGTTGATAGTATAATAACACATCTGTATAACAATGATAAAGTGTTATGTAAAGTACATTGACCTACGATAACATAGTCAGTCTTAACACATCAAAATGTGTTATGGTATGTTTTGATAACACATTTTTGGTGTTATTAAAAGCATTTTTTCTTGTAGTGACTTTAGGGGACTGTAACTTCTGAATTATTGTTTACCAAGTTATGTTATGAATTTCGAAAAATAGTATTTCTAGAAAGTTGTAGATAATTGAATTATGTTTCTAACGATATAATGATGGTCTAAACTGGAATCCTACAGCTCTAGTTATGTTGATTTTACTACAGGTGAGTTTCGAGTTGCGAGATTTAGGAAGTTAGAGGTTCAGATATTTTTTATGTTAGATTATTCCTCAATTATTTAATAAAAATATTAATAAGATAATTTAGAGATATTTTCTACAGAAGTTAGGATTCTATTTTATTTAAATTTAAATTTGGATTATAATTAGAATGAAATTAATTATGTTTAAATAAAAGAAAGATCTAGAAACTCTAGAACCTTCCAGAACCATTAAGAGCATGACACTTGTCATAATCATGTTTATTTAAGAATTTAAGTTTAAATAAAAGAAAGATCTAGAAACTCTAGAACCTTCCAGAACCATTAAGAACATGACACTTGTCATGATTATGTTTATTTAAGGATTTAAGTATTTTTTTAATAGGATAGTTTCACTCCTCAAACACTATAAATAGGACCCTTCACTCAACCATTTTATTCATTCTTCAAGCACAGTTCAGAGCCTCCAAGCTGCTTAGATTTTTCTTGAGAGAAACATTAGGGTTTTGGGATAAAACCTTTACCATCTTAAGCTTTGTAAACACTTGCGTAGTGAGATATAGTGTGATTTCGATATCGAGGTGTAGAACGGTTCTAGTTTATCCAAGGTGTTTGAGTTCTTTAATTTAAGGTTCTTCTCAGTTAGTTTCTTCTTTGATGGTTTAGTTTTTTTTTCATCTATTTTCTTTAGAAACTCGCCATTATTGATGTTTGGTTTTAGGAGTTCCAATCCCGCTCTTGTCTCCAATATTCCGATTTTTGGTAAGGAAAATTAGGTAGTTTAGTATTAGGATCTAGTTAGGATATGGTTTATGTTTGTATGAACTAACATTTCAGGTACAATAAATGGGTAAGTGTGTCTGGACCTAAGGTGTCCAATGATGTATGATAGACTATGTCCGGTACGCTCGGTTGCCAAAACTTTATGACGTACCTATGTCCGGTGTATGACGGACTTATGTCCGGTGTATGACAGACTTTTGTCCGGAGTTTAATTGCCACCCCTGTATAAACACTTATATTTTTATTATATCTGACTTATTATTATGACCCATAGTTACAATTATGATTATGGTTTATGATCGATGACCTATAGTTATGATTATGATTTATGACCTACGATGTATGATCTATGACCTATGACTTATGACTTAGAGTATGACCTATGATTTATAGATTATGATTTAGAATTATGACTTAAGTTATGATATGATCTAGAGGTTTGTGTTGGTATGACTTTTGTGAATTTATGTTATGTTTGATTATATGACTAACCCTTGTTTGTATTTTCCTTACTGGGCTTAGATGCTCACTCCTTATGATGATGTTATTTCAGGAAATTAAGGATAGAAAGGTCGGTGGCGAGTGGGACCTAAAAGCTTCGTGATGTAATCGTTGGGGGCCATATAGTCGAGGAAGATCAAGCGGGACTATTTTTTTATTTTATTAAATCATGTTATTTTAAAAAGTTTTATTTAATTATTGCTCATTTTTATTTTAAAGACAATTATGTTATTTTAAAAAAAACCATGACCACGTATTTATTTTCATGTTTTTTTAAGTTTTTATTCAATAAAAGAGCAATATTTACGATTACGACCCAACGCTGTGTTCTCAGTAATCTATGAGAAATTAGGGCGTTACAGTTGAGGAAGCGACTTGGGAGCTATAGTCGGATATCTGGGATCAGTATGTTGATTAGTGTTCAAGTATTGGAAATTATGAGTTTTTAATGGAATATATATGCTACTATGTGAATCACATGAGTTATATTATTATATGATAGTTTATGCATGCTTATGTGTATTAAGTGTGCTTAAAGACCAACTTTTATTAAAAAGAGGCATTTTTCGTAATTTTGACCCGTTGATTGTATAACTGTAATTTTATATGCTATGTGCTTGAGACCATATTATTCTATGGAGATATATGTTATATTCAGCTTGAGCCGATCCTTTTGAAAAAATGAACAGAAAAGTCACAATGGGGATAAATACTCGGCTCAGGGTAAGCCAAGGGGTATTTCACTATTACAATAATAGCCTTTTACTTCAGTTTTTTAGGCTAATAGTCTTCGGTTTTTGCTAAAATAGAAACCGAAGTCTATCCATGCGAAGTTAAAACCTTACAATAACCAAAGTTAAAAATTAAGAATAGACTTCGGTTATTACATAAAAATCGAAGTCTACTCTTAGATTTAACTTCGGTTTTTATGTAATAACGAAAGTTAAAAGGTTTCAGTGTGAATATTTAAACCTTTTAACTTCGGTTATTGCATAAAAATTGAAGTTAAAGGTATAAATAGACTTCGGTTATTATGTAATAACCGCAGTTAAAGGATTATTTAAAATAAAAAAAAATATTTGTTAAGTAATAATCGAATTGTATATATATTTTTGTTTTGTAATAAATGAAATATATATTTATCTCATGTTATATAACCAAATATTTATTTTAGATTTAATATTTAGAAATCTAATTTAGTTTAGTATAAAAAATGTTTTATTTCCTTTACTAACATTATTATGATTTAATTTATCATTTGCATAAATAAAATTCCACAAGTTTGTAATCTTATAAAAACATTCATATATACTAAACATTCATTTTTTTGTCTAAAAAAAAACATAGTATTCATATTTTTCTAACCTAATTGATATAATTATAAGTAGATATAAAACTACATTCATCTAATAATAAATAAAAGTTATCAATCTTGCTAACCATTCATGTTTTATTGGGAGGAGGTCATCGATCTTACTGTACACATTTTTCCCATCAAACTGTAAAATTGAAAAATAAAAATTAATGAGCATACTAATTATTTTATAGTTTATCATAAGTAAAAATAAATTATAAAAATATAAACAAACCTACTTTATTTTTTAGGACTCTCACCGCGTTTGCTGTCCTTACAAGATCCCGTATGTATTTTAATACATAGAACCACATTCATGACTCTTTGGTTGTTTTGGGCACTGAATATTGAAGATCTTTGTAAACTTCCCAAGCATGAAATTTGAAGAAGCCCTTTCGTATGCACTACATTAAGAAATTAAAGATGTAAAAAATTTAATAATTTAAGACACATAATTTTAAAAATAAAATTTACCTCATCATCAATGCATCAATTTGTGGAGGTCGTTCATGTACTTATAATGGGTCAAGAAATACGACATTTTCTTGTGGCATAGCGACCACTAGCATCCAATGTTTACTAAAATGATAATTAAGTTAAATTAATTAAATGATTATATGAAAAGAGTAGTTAAAGTAGTTTTAGGTAGTTCTTACTTGACGTTCCGAGGAATAAAGTACATTTGCCCTCGTCTATCCATTGCATCAACCAATTGGCCATAATTGAAGTTGTACGCTCAACATCTTGTGCATTGCTAGTACTAAGAAGCTCAGTATCAAGAAACTTGAAATAGACACGTGTATTTCCATAAAGGCTCTCCCAAATGCATCTGTAAAAATTTCTCCAGTACTAAATTTTTTTAAAAAAATTTGGCAGAGTTTCCCCTATAAATAGGACTACCCAAATCTGTTAACATTCAATTTATAGCTAAAATATTCCACAGTTCGGAGAGGAGTAAGCAGAATCATATCATGTTTATCTTCAATTAAAGATTAAGTTGAAGTTGAAGGGATACCTCATGCTAAAAAGTATGGCTAAGCCTCCAATATTATCCAAAGTTTCTACTTGCTCTGCATCTTCTAAAGTGATGAAGATGGACTCGCAATTCATAAATGATTGGTCAACGGGAATTACTATGACTCCTGTTGTTCCTATAATTGAACAATATTCCTTCGTAATAAATCTAAGACTAATGTGGATGCAATTCATTATGTGAGCATTGAATAGTCGAGGTTCTATTTCAGCTTCTCCTACATTGATGTGAGATCTAGCTGATGACACATGTGGGCTAAGCATGGATTTAAGTTTTGCCTTAGACGCACTTCTTAACATTGCAGGGTTCTTTTGTAGAGGACCCTGTATAATATCATTAATACTATATACATATATAACAAATGAATGAAGTGAAGAATTGTTTTATACCTCATGAGTCATAATTAAATGTTTCGGCCAAGGAAGGAATATATCGGCTGTATCACGAATATATCGTACTTCACCAACTGCAATTGGGATTTTGGCATCCTTTTGTATAAAATTGGTGACCAAAACTCGCGCGACCGAATCATCCAGTTGAACTGTATGAATTGTGACAGGGCCTACTGAATCAAATATGACACCCTCAGCCAGTATGTTGTGAATATTATCTTAACATAGTTTCACAACGTTGTTATGTTGTGGAGGGAACTGATACATAACAGGTTGAAATTGTTCTTCAATGGTTTCTTCATTATTGTATTCTACTTCAGTGTCCATATTCTCCTCTTCATTGTAGAATTATTCTTCATTCTCATTCTCCTCTGATGGTCTAGCTCTTTCCCTCTTCAGCTCTTCAAATTCTTTTGTGAGTCTAGCAATCTCGTTTTCTTTCTAAGAAACAACATCTGGCACTTTCCTTTTTTTTTCTTCCAAATAATGAAGTCATTTTAGCAATTAACCTAAAAAATAATTCACTAAGTTAATTATTTTATTTAAGTAAATACAAAGCTAACACAAATTAAGAAGTAACATACCCAGTAGCTCGAACACAACCTGAGTGCTCAGGTGTTCCTAACGCTTGAGTCAAGATGTCAACCTGACCCTTAGCTACAATTTCACCATGAATAGCTTTTCGTGGTTTGTTAATTCCAATGTCCTCGACTCCAACCATGTACTCTGAAAAAAATTAGACTGCCTCTTCTGATATATAACACTCAACCACACTAGATTTTGGAGGATGGTGATTACGCACATAACCTTTCAACACCTTCATATTCCTTTCAAATTGATACATTTATATTTTCCAAACTGGCCCACACAATTTCACTTCTCTTACTAGATGAACCGTCAAATTTATCATGATGTCAAAGAAAGAAGGTGGAAAATATCTTTCAAGGTTGCATAAAGTAACGACTATCTGATCATGCAATGCATCCAACTTCTTCATTCTAATTCTTTTCTACATAATTGATTAAAAAAGATGCAACCATTTGTCACACAATCTCGAACTCTTTTTGGTAAGACTAATCGAATGGCAATCGAAAATAATTGTTGCATTAACATGTGGCAATCGTGAGATTTCATTCCCATTAACCTCAAATCCTCCAAGGACAACAAGTTTCGAATGTTAGATGAATATCCATTAGGCACTTTCATCTCTGCAAGTGATTTACATACAACTTATTTCTCTTCTCCAGACAACGTAAAACAAGCCGGAGGTAAATATGTACGTTTCCCTTTCTCCTCAGGTGCCAAACGATGTCTTATGCAAATCTCAACAAATCTAAACGACTAGCCAAACCATCCTAAGTTTTGCCGGGGATATCAAGTAAGGTATTGATAATACTTTCACACACATTTTTTCTATGTGCATGACATCCAATCAATGACGAACCAATAAATCTTTCAAGTATGGATGACAAAAAAAAATTGATTTTCTTTGAAAACATCCATTAACATTCTTATTTTATTGTGTCTTTCCATACTTAAAGTCTATTTTTTCTACTTCATCAAGAATTTACTCCCCTGATAGTGGCAAAGGAGAAACATTTCGTTCTTTAGTACCATCAAATGATTTCTTTTTATTTCTATCACGATGGCTTAGAGGCAAGTATCGTCTATGACCCATATAGCACATTTTGTGTCCATTTGATAGGCGATGAGCCCATGTGTTGGTGGAAAAAATTTGACAACCTTCGTAACCTTTTGTGCTCAACCTTGATTAATTACTATATGCTGGGAAATAAATAACAGTCCACAACTTTCAAATTATAGAATTATTTCATTAAACCATCTGTAGAGTCCAAGGAACTTTACTTAGCTAGTTAGATAGTAGTAGTAATAGTAATAGCTAGTAATAGTTGTACTATTTTTATTACTGTGGATTTTGATTCAAGCCAGGACTTAGTTGGACACTCGTAGCAACACTTGTAGATTTTATAAGTTTAACCTATAGTTTAAGAATATTAATTATAACCTAAGGTTTGATTAATATGACTGATTATGGATATGATAATTATTATACAATAAGGTTTAGATAGACCCAATAAGATATTAACAATTGTTATGTGTATGTTTAATTAATAATTAAGTATTTTTGAGGAATAGTTTAATAAGAGTAATATTTGAAAATCGTAGGGTCTGCCAGCAGCTTTCAAATCGTTAAAGGACTTAGTCAAGGCTATTTACTCAATTCAAATTAGGCTAAAAAAGTATAATTACGTGTAAAATATTTCAGCATATGTCGATATATCACAGCTCTAGGGGCGATATATCGCCATACGAGGATATGAAAAACACGTAGCTTCGCACGACAACCTCGACGAGCCTCGGGAGCATCAGTCCAGGCGATATATCGCCTAGCTTGGGCAATATATTGGCTATGGTGCATGATTTTTGAACAATTTTGAAACCGAGCTCATTTTAATCCTTAACTTCTTGATAAGTCCAGAATCTTTTTAACTGAGTCTTCAGCCTCTGCTGAACGTTTATTCAAATTTTTTTCAATTAAAAAGCCATTATTTTATTCAAGATAAATGAAGATCTTTTCATTCTTGAACTCTATAAATAGGACCTAGTACCCAACCATATCTTCATTCATCAAGCTGAGTTCAGAGCCTACAAGCTGCTAGGATTACATTAGAGTGTTAAACACTTGGGTTGGGGTTATAAGTTTAATCATTATAAGCTTAATAAACACTTGGGAAGTATAGTTTATAGTGTATTTCGGTTTCGAGGTGTAGTTCGGTCATAGAAGCATTCAAGGTATTCCTAATTCTAGTTCCTTTCTATATTGTTCTTATAGTTTTTCTAGTCAATTCCTAACTCATATTCTCTATTCTTGGTTAGGCATCTAAGTTCTTCGAACTCGAGGTTTCTTTTCGGTAAGTATATTCTCGATGGTTTTTAGTTCATTCATCTATTTCCTTTAGTATACTCACCTCTCTATTATGGTTTATAGGAGTGTTCAAATGTCCCGATCTTGGTTTCACATTCTGGTTTTTGGTAAGGAAAATAGGGTAGATTTGTATGCTTTTATGTTGTTGATATATGTTAATGTTATAAGTATGATATGTTTTTAGTTGTTTTAGTATATGAATTGTTTAGATAACAATCACATAATTTTTTTAGATAACAAATATATAACTTGTTTAGATAACAAGTCCCAATAGTAGATTCATTGGGCATATGATTGTTTAGTTAACGAGCCCCATAAATTTATGTGACTTATTTAGATAACTAGCCCCATAAATTTATGGGCATATGATTGCTTAGCTAGCAAGTCCCAAGAAGCATGGTGGCCATTATAATAGATGTTGTATTTATGTAGTCATATGATTATAGTTTATAGTATATAGTTTATGTGTATGTATATGTTTCATGCTTGTAGTAGATTTTCCTTGCTGGGCATTAGGCTCATTCCTTTATGTCTTATATGTGCAGGAAAATAGTTATGGCAATGGGAAAGGTTCTTGGCAGCTTGGGGATGTGTATTAAGGGAGAATGGAATCAGTGGACTGCGCGAACGATTCGAGGATGAAGTTTTTAAGTCTTTTAGTTATGATTTCTATGTATTATTTTTTCGCACTTAATTTTGTAACCAATTTATCTAAGTCATGGTTTATTTTATTTTCAAAACAATGGGATCCCATACCCTACTCTAAATTTTATGTATTTAACCTTTGCTTTACAGTTTAAAATAAAGTTATAGTTATTTTTATATGTATGTTTTTCTTAAGTTTAGTATAGTAGCTTTTAATGGTCCAAGATCTAGAATAGTTAGGTCGTTACAGTTGGTATCAGAGCAACGGTTCATCCGCATGAAGTTCTCCTCGATACACACACTCAAAGCTTCGAATCCGACCGCCAAGTAAGTGTTTAAGTTATAGTTATTATGTTTATAAGTGTAGCTAACGATTTTAGTCTTTATGTTTTCAGTTATGAATGAGCAAAGCATTAACCTATGAGGATATCTGAGCCATTAAGGCTTTAAAGAGAATTAGAGAACTGAGAAACATCGTAGGAGTGCTAGAAAGAATCACTCGGAGGCTGGTTTTGTTCCACAAAGAAATAGGTCACCTCCAAGAATCTAAGCAGATCGTGATGAGAGCAATGGAGCAATACATTTTAGTAATAAGACTATTTAGAGATTATCGTACCATAATTGAAGCCTTAGAGGAGATATGGGAAACAATGGATAATGAAGATGAATTGCCGATAGCGATGAGATATTATTTTCTCTTGATTAGGTTCACTTCAAAAATGGAATTTCAGTTTACAAATGAGCAAAAGCATAGGATTTTTAAGAACCTTCCTCGAGGGCATTTAAAGGCACATGATAATGAAGACTATGAGGAATTAAATGATGATATGCTAGATGAAGGATCGGATATATAAGATCCCGATTTTTAAAATAAGATTAGTTTCATTGTTTGTTTTAATTTATTATTTGTTTTCTTTAATGGTTGTAAATAGTAGAAACTTTATTTTCTAAATTAATATCAATGTTATTTTGTTAACATATATGAGTTTGATTTTCTTTCGCAATCATAATAAATAATAAATAAAATATATAATGACTAAGTTCGGTGAGGGTGGATACAAATCAATGAACCAAGTTTCTATATTGAGAGTTAGGGGGCCATAGTAGTGGGAACGATTTTATTGATCTCAGCCCTCCCTCAATATAGTTAACTTTGGAACAAATATGAGTTTCGAGCCTGAGAATCAAGCCATATAGGATGATTAGAAACAGACTTAGAAAAAAATAAAGATGGCTTATTTTTCTAAGTATAGAAACCCACTCTAATAATAAAGAAGACTTATATAATTTTCATAAGAAGTCATAATTAATAGGTCCGAGTTATGTTTGTTTAGATTAAGTTTTGCCTTAGAGCCTATTAGGTTAAAGTTCTGACATGTTTCTCTCAACTGTTAGAACTCTGCTGCAATTTCACTCCGAAGATCTGCTCGCACCAATGGGAACGCCTCCAACGCTGCTCCTGTGAACAATGAAGCCCCTCTAGTTCGTAGAAGGGGAGTGCGTGCTACTGCCAACCGCAACGCACCGCCGCCACCAGCTGACAACACTGTGGAGATTGCCAGACTGCGACAAAAAGTCGAGGAACTATTGCAGCAACAGCGACAACAGGCTCAACCCCAGACCCAGCCTCCACCTCCGCCGCAGCCACAATAAATGGCCTCAGCACCCCAACAAGTTGGTCCATTTGGGGGATGGCCAGTGGCGAATTACGCGCCGTATCCAGTACAGCACATGGAGCCAGTTTATGAGCGGTTCTGTAAGCAGCACGTTCCGAACTTTCAAGGGACTACAGACCCCTTCGAGGCAGAAGAGTGGCTAAGAAACATGGAGCCAATCCTGACGCACATGAACCTCAGCAACGCAGACCGCATATCCTGCATTTCATCCTTTCTCAAGAAAGATGCCAGGATATGGTGGGATTTAGTCCAGCAGACTCATGATGTTGCCACCATGACTTGGACTCGATTTGTGGAGCTGTTCCACAAAAAATACTATAATTCAGCTGTACTCGCTTCAAGAGTTGAGGAGTTCGCTGGCTTGAAGCAAGGGAGTTTATCAGTGGCAGAATATGCTTGGCAGTTCGACCGATTGGCTAAGTTCACACCAGAAATGGTTCCAACCGACTATCTGAGGGTGTCTAAGTTCGTTAGAGGACTTTGACCGAAGATTGAGCTGGGGGTTAAGTTAGCAAACCCAGGAAATACTACTTATGCCGACGTGTTACAGATGGTAATAGAAGTAGAAAAGTTGCAGGCTAACGTTAGTAAAGAAGAAGCCAGTAAGCCTGAGCCAAGACAACAGAATCAACAAACAGTCCGACAACGATAAAAGGGCACAGACAAATAATGGAGGTAGTAGGTCGGGTTATGTAGAATACCCGCAATGTGCTAAGTGTCAGAAGAAACATCCTGGTGAATGTCATGCAATCACTAAAGGATGCTTCAACTATGGTCAGGAAGGTCACCAAAAGAGGCAGTGTCCCCAGCTTAAGCCAGAAGGGAAAAAGGAAGACAAGATGGTTCCTGCCAAGGTATTCGCCTTAAGCCAAGGAGAGGCTGATGCTAGCAATAAAGTGGTCATAGGTCAGGTTTCTATCCTCAATAATATATGTTCTGTATTATTTGATTCGGGAGCCACTCATTCATATATCTCGTTAGGAATGATAGAAAAACTAGACAAACCTTGTGAAAGATTTAGAACTAGGTTTGTAATCGACTTGCCTTCGGGCAAAGTAGTTCTATCATCACGTATAGTACGAGGCATACCGATCAAGATTGAGGATGTAGAATTAGAAGGAGACCTGATAGAACTGGAGATCAAGGACCTCGACGTAATACTAGGCATGGACTGACTAGCACGACATGGCACAACCATCGATTGTAAACGCAAGAAGGTGATGTTCGAGACTCCTGACGGCCAGAGATTATGTTTCATGGGACAAGTTTCAGGACTACGCACGCTGCTAATATCATCTCTCAAAGCCCAAAGGATGATAGAAAAAGGGTGTCAAGCGTTCTTAGCTAGCATCACAGAGTGGTAAAGGAAACACCACTTAAGGTTGGAGACGTCCGCATTGTAAGAGAATTCCCAGAAGTATTTCCCGATGACTTGCCTGGGTTGTCGCCAACTCGGGAAATTGACTTCATGATTGAATTGGTACCAGGCACTGAGCCTTTCTCCAAGGCACCATACCGGATGGCACCTACAGAACTCAAGGAGTTAAAGACGCAGCTAGAAGAACTCCTAGACTTGGGTTTTATTAGGCCAAGCCATTCGCCATGGGGAGCGTCGGTTCTATTTGTGATGAAAAAGGACGGAAGTATGCGGATGTGCATAGACTACTGCGTGTTGAATAAGGTAACAATCAAGAATAAGTACCCGCTACCCTGAATTAACGACTTGTTTGATCAACTCTGAGGTGCGACCGTATTTTCAAAGATTGATTTACGGTCTAGATACCATCAGCTCAAGGTGCGGGGAGAGGATATATCTAAGACAACTTTCAAGACTCGTTATGGGCATTATGAGTTCTTGGTTATGTCTTTTGGTCTTACCAACACACCAGCCACGTTTATGGACTTGAAGAATAGGGTCTTCAAGGACTACTTAGATAAATTCGTCGTAGTGTTCATCGACGACGTCTTAGTATACTTGAAGGACGAAGTTGAGCACGAGGAACATTTGAGGTTGATTTTGTCATGACTAAAGGAGCATCAACTCTATGACAAGTTCAAGAAATGTGAGTTTTGGCTTTCGCAAGTGGCGTTCCTCGGACATATTATATCCAAGGATGGAGTTGCAGTAGACCCATCAAAGGTAGAGGCCATGAAGCATTGGCCAAGACCAAAGAACGCATCCGAAGTAAGAAGCTTTCTGGGATTAGTAGGTTATTATAGGAGGTTCGTAGAGGGCTTTTCTAAGATAGCCACTCCACTCACCAACCTGACCCGAAAATAGCAAATATTCAACTGGAATGATAGATGTGAAGAAAGCTTACAGTTGCTTAAGGACAAGCTGTGCTCAGCACCAGTACTCTGTGTACTGACACCCAACGATAAGTTCGTAGTCTACTGCAATGCATCGAAGCAAGGGTTGGGTTGCGTGCTGATGCAGAATGACAAGGTGATAGCCTACGCCTCAAGGCAGCTGAAGGAGTATGAACAACGCTACCCAACTCACGATATGGAGTTGGCAGTGGTGGTCTTTGCGTTGAAAATCTGGCGCCATTATCTTTACGGAGAACGGTGCGAGATTTATATGGACCAAAAAAGTTTAAAGTACTTCTTCACTCAGTAGGGGCTCAATATGAGGCGGCACATGTGGTTAGAGTTAGTAAAGGATTACGACTGTGAAATCCTATACCACCCGGGAAAGGCAAACGTAGTTGCTGATGTGCTAAGTAGGAAGAGTTACGGAAGTTTAGCAGCACTAGCAGGAATAGAAAAGCCGATACAACAGGAGCTGATTAGTGCCGTAATAGAAATAGTTGTCGATAAGCTGGCTAATTTGTCTATCCAGTCAAATTTGCTAGAAGATATCCAGATTGGGCAAGGGCATGACGACACACTACACATATGGATGCAGTCAGAGAAGTCAAGGCCACAGATTTCTCAATATCTGGTCAAGGGTTATTGAGATATAAGGATCAGGTATGCATGCCAGATGATCAAAGGATTAAGATGGAAATTCTAGAATAAGCGCACAGTACCCCGTACTCAGTTCACCCAGGGTCATCCAAGATGACGAATGACATTAAGGCAATATATTGGTGGCCAGGGATGAAGAAGGATATAGCAGAATTTGTGTCTAAGTGTCTAGAATGCCAGCAAGTGAAAGCAGAACATCAGCGGCCTGCAGGCTTATTGCAACCACTTAGCGTACCAGAATGGAAGTGGGATGATATAGCTATGGACTTCATGACAGGTTTGCCACGAACAAACAGGCAGCATGATTCAGCTTGGATAGTAATAGATAGACTAACCAAGTCCACTCATTTCCTGCTTGTTAAGACTTCATACAAAGCAGACCAATATGCAGACATCTATGTACAAGAGATAGTAAGGTTGCATGGAAACCCCAAGACAATAGTGTCTGATAGAGGATCGGTGTTTACATCGAGATTTTGGGGAAGTTTACAGCAAGCCATGGGTACTAAGTTAAGTATTAGTACATCTTTTCATCCTCAGAAAGACGGGCAGTCCGAGCGTATGATTCAGATTTTAGAAGATATGTTGCGCGCTTGTGTACTTGATTTCAGAGGATCATGGAATAAGTACTTGCCATTGATAGAGTTCTCCTACAACAATAGCTACCAGTCAACGATCAGGATGGCACCTTATGAGTTGCTTTATGGAAGAAGGTGCCGATCACCGTTGCATTGGGACGAAGTAGGAGAAAGGGAGCTTCTCGATCCCGAAGCTGTTAGAAAAGCTCAAGAAGCAGTAGCGTTAATTAGACAGTGTATGCTTACTGCTCAAAGACGTCAAAAGAGCTATGCCAAGCGACGCAATGTGGAATTCAAGGTCGGAGATCAAGTCTTCCTAAAGATATCTCCTATGAAAGGTGTGAAGCAGTTTGGGAAGAAAGGCAAGCTTAGTCCCCAATTTATAGGTCCTTTTGAGATATTGGACAAAGTGGGAGCAGTTGCGTATAGATTAGCCCTACCACCAGCCCTAGCAGATAATCACAACGTGTTCTATATCTCAATGCTACGCAAGTATGTGTCAAACCCATCTCACATCCTCAAGTACGATACGATAGCACTCGAGAAAGACTTGAGTTACGAGGAACGACCGGTTAGCATCCTAGATAGAGGGATGAAGCAGTTACGGTCCAAGAGTATTCCGATAGTCAAAGTCCTATGGAGTAATAGTTCTGAACGAGAGGCAACGTGGGAGTAGGAGGAGGACATGCAAGGCCGGTATCCAAAATTATTTGGTCAGTAAATTTTGAGGATGAAATTCTTTTTAGAAAGGGAGAATTGTAGAGTCCAAGGAAACTTTACTTGGCTAGTTAGATAGTAGTAGTAATAGTAATAGTTGTACTATTTTTATTACTGTGGATTTTGATTCAAGTCGGGACTTAGTTGGACACTCGTAGCAACACTTGTAGATTTTATAAGCTTAACATATAGTTTAAGAATATTAATTATAACCTAAGGTTTGATTAATATGACTGATTATGGAGATGATAATTATTATACTATAAGGTTTAGATAGACCCAATAAGATATTAACACTTGTCATGTGTACGTTTAATGAATAATTAAGTATTTTTGAGGAATAGTTTATTAAGAGTAATATTTGAAAATCCTAGGGTCTGCCAGCATCTTTGAAATCGTTAAATGACTTAGTCAAGGTTGTTTACTCAATTAAAATTAGGCTGAAAAAGTGTAATTATGTGTATAATATTTCAGCGTATGCCGATATATCACAACTCTAGGGGGTGATATATCGCCATACGGGGATACGAAAAACACGTAACTTGGCACGACAACCTCGACGAGGCTCGGGAGCATCAGTCCAGGCGATATATCGGCTATGGTGCATGATTTTTGAACAATTTTGAAACCGAGCTCATTTTAATCCTTAACCTCTTCATAAGTCCAGAATCTTTTTGACAGAGTCTTCAGCCTCTGCTGAACATTTATTCAAATGTTTTTCAATTAAAAATCCATTATTTTATTCAAGCTAAATGAAGATCTTTTCATTCTTGAACTCTATAAATAGGACCTAGTACCCAACCATTTCTTCATTCATCAAGCTGAGTTCAGAGCCTACAAGCTGCTAAGATTACTTTAGAGTGTTAAACAATTGGGTTGGGGTTATAAGCTTAATAAACACTTGGGATGTAACTTATCTAGTGTATTTCAGTTTCGAGGTGTAGTTCGGTCATAGAAGCATTCAAGGTATTCCTAACTCTAGTTCCTTTCTGTATTGTTCTTATAGTTTTTCTACTCAATTCCTAACTCATCTTCTCTATTCTTGGTTAGGCATCTAAGTTCTTCAAACTCAAGGTTTCATTCCTCTAGGAGTGTTCCAATGTCCCGATCTTATTCTCACATTTCAGTTTTTGGTAAGGAAAATAGGGTAGATTTGTATGCTTTTATGTTGTTGATATATGTTTATGTTATAAGTATGATATATTTTTAGTTGATAACAATCACATAATTTGTTTAGATAACAAACATATAACTTGTTTAGATAACAAGTCCCAATAGTAGATTCCTTGGGCATATGATTGTTTAGATAACGAGCCCCATAAATTTACGTGACTTGTTTAAATAACTAGCCCTGTAAATTTATGGGCATATGATTGCTTAGCTAGCAAGTCTCAAGAAGTATGATGGCCATTATAATAGATGTTGTATTTATGTAGTCATATGATAATAGTTTACAGTTTATAGTTTATAGTTTATAGTTTGTATGTATATGTTTCATGCTTGTAGTAGATTTTCCTTGCTGGGAATTAGGCTCATTCCTTTATGTCTTATATGTGCAGGAAAATAGTTATGGCAGCGGGAAAGGTTCTTAGCAGCTTGGGGATGTGTATTGAGGGAGAATGGAATCTGTGGACTGCGCGAACGATTCGAGGATGAAGCTTTTAAGTCTTTTAGTTATGATTTCTATATATTATTTTTTCGCACTTAATTTTGTAACCAATTTATCAAAGTCATGTTTTATTTTATTTTCAAAATAATTGGATCCCATACCCTACTCTAAATTTTATGTATTTAACCTTTGCTTTACAGTTTAAAATAAAGTTATGGTTATTTTTATATGTATGTTTTTCTTAAGATTAGTATAGTATCTTTTAATGGTCCAAGTTCTAGAATAGTTGGGTTGTTACACCATCATATGCCTTAACACCATTTTCATACAACCCTTTCAAATCATCAATTAATGGTGCCAAATAAACATCAATATTGTGTCCTGGTTGTTTTGCGCCTGAATCATTTACGAAAGCATCATAAACTTCCTTTTCATGGCTAATGATAGAGGAAGATTCTACATAACAAGGAAGATCGGCCACAAACTATGCCAACTACTCAGAGATCTATGTGGGTTTACTCCATCGGCCGATAAACCAAGATGAAGATGTCTTGGTTCAGTATTAAATTATGGATTCAAGTGATTTACTTTTTTCCAAGCTTGTGAATCAGCAGGATGTCGGAGTTTGCCATCTTTCACTAGCCTAGTCTCGTACTATATTAAGTTTTCAGAGTGCTCTGCACTTTGACATAATCGCTTAAGCCGATAAATCAAAGGCAAGTACCACATCAATTTTTTAGGAATGTTTTTCCTAATTTCCTTACTCTTGTTAGGTTTGTACCACGGTAAACCACTTTCAGGATAAGTGTCCATGTCAGCATACTCTTTACGATATAAAATACAATCGTTCGGACATGCATGGATCTTTTCATACATCAACCCTATCAAATTTAATGTTTTCCTGACTTCATATGTAGACTCTAGGAATCAGTTATCTAAAGGAAAAATTTCCTTAAAAGCAGCTAGAGATTGACTAAAAAATTTATCGCTCACTCCATTTTCTGCTTTGATGTTGTAAAATTTCACCATTGTAGGTAATCTTAGTATTTTGTAACCATTGAACAACGATTTATCTGCATCTCTAACCAAATTATCAAATTTTTCTGGATCAACAACAAACTCCTATTGAGCTTCATCAAGCAATTCCATAGGATGATCATCATAATCATTAGAATCAAAATCATCTACCCCTCGCCTCCCTAACGGATATGGATCATTATTGGATAATTGTCCATGCCAATACCATCTAGTATAACTTCTAGTGAATCCTCGACAAAATACATGATATTTTATCATGGTAATATTTTCTTTTGATCCATTACAACAATCTACACATGGACAAGGAATTCTTTGAGGATCACGACAATTCTTTAAGCAAAACTCTAAAAATTTGTTGAATTCATCTTGAAATTGTGGTGTTTCTCTCCTCTCATGCATCCAAGATTTATCCATAATAATAATTATAAAAACAATTCCTATTAAGTTTTACAAAACAAATATCACATATTAAAAAACATGTTTAATTAATATATCCTAAAAAAAATTGAGCAGAGTTTCCTCTATTTCTATAACATATTCAAATTTCATAAGTACCTATTAATTCAACACAAACAAACACAATAATCAACAAGTATACTTCTATCCTTATCAATTAATAAATCCTAAAAAAAAAATTGGGCAGAGTTTCCTCTATTTCTATAACATATCCCAATTTCATAAGTACCTATTAATTAAATACAAACAAACACAATAGTAACAAGCATAATTCTTTCCTTATAAATTAATAAACCTACAAAAAATTGGGCAAAGTTTCCTCTGTTTCTATAACATATTTCAGTTTCATAAGTACCTATTAATTCAACACAAACAAACAAAATAATCAACATGCATAATTTCATCCTTATACCACCGCAACACACAAATTTCTCAGAACCTACTTCACTAATTTTCAAGCCTAATTTCCACTAAATTCAATATGATTTAACTATAATTCTATAAATATGTACAATAGTATTAAATAAAAATAATATTCTCACTCACCTTAAAATTAATCTTCAAGCTAGTAATCACCAATGAAAAACCAAATTACTTCCAAAACAATAACCGTCCTAAAAATAATATAAATAAAATTAAATATTATAATTATTGAGTTTATAATAACTAGCACAAAACATTAAAGCATATTACACAAATAAAACTTTATTTTAACTAAATATTAACTTGAATTTTTTTACAACAACAAAATATCTAAACATTAAAACTATATTTTACAAAAGAATTTTTTTTTACTAGATATTAACTTGATCTTTTTTTATTATAACAACAATATATTAACTTTTTTATAATAACATCAAAATATTAACTTCATTAGTTTTCTAAATAATTATTATAAATAAAAACATATTATAAAATACAAAAATAAATCAAATAAATTATAAATTTAGTAATCTAATACATTAATATTAAATTCGGTTTAATAAAAAGAAAATTTCACAAACACATTTTCTAAGATTCATACATTCTTAAATAATCAAATACAACTATAAAACATTATTATCAACAATAAACACATATACATTATCAATATATGATCAAAAAATATAAGGAATCTGAAATAATATATATATATAAAAATCATGTAAACAATTAACGATCAATACATAGTAAAAACCTCAAAACTTTGTATAGAAGCTGAAAATCCGTTGAAAAACCTAAAACAATGTGTATTTCCGACCACAACAAATCACCATTGTCAAGACACAATTTTTTCAATGATCTATTTGAGTTTTCTAGCAAGATTGATGGAAGAAGATGAGAAAAAATTGTGCTAAATGACGAAACCCTCATTTTTCTCATGGTGAAAATGGAGGTTTTTGCTCTTTGTTTGGGGGTTTCAGCGTTTTGGAAATGAGGGAGAAGGCGTATGGGTTTGGATATATAGACCTTTAACATCGATTTTTATCAAAAAACCAAAGTTAAAAGGTTTCATCAGTTTTTCTCGCGAAAATGCCCCTCTGCCTATTACCCTTTAACTTCACTTTATGTAAATAATCGAAATAATAGCTTAATTGCTATGAGCGCCAAACCAAAAAGTGAAGTTAAAAGTCTTTTAAAAGCTTTAACTTCGCTTTTTATATATTTCCCAATATCTTTATGTGTAAAAACTAAAGTTAAAGCCTATTTTTGTTGTAGTGTTTTGATAATTTTTCACATTTCAGGATATATTGACAAATGAAAGTGTTCTATGGGAAATCATTGTGTTTGATGGATTACTTGGTTAATTTGGGGTATAGTTTGAGGTTTAGTGGGAAATTAGGCTAAATGACAAAAATGTCCTCGGGGATTGATTAGATAGTTATTTGAGGTAAGGGCAAAATATTCCTTTTGCCCCATTGTGTTGTGAAATTGGCTAAGTCTAGAACGCATCCTGTGATTCACGTTTTTTTTTTTTCTGTAAGGCATTTTGTCAAGGTTTGGAATTATGGAGGAGATTTTAGGATCTAGGAGGAGTGAAAGTTGTTAGAGACTCCCAAACAAAGCAGGGAATTTAAAATTTAGTAAGTTAACTTCCTCCTTTCTTGAGTTTCATTTTTTTATGGTGTTCTTGAGTTTTAAGGGTTTACTTGAAATTTTTGGTTTGGGGTGATGTTGAAAGGTTAGCTAGATGTTTTGAAGATTGGGGAAGCCTCTGCAACCTGATTAGACTTGGATTTTTTTTTTATTTATTGGGTAAGTTTTTAAAGTTTAGCTCAAATTGGTGATTTTGGAATTTGTGTGTTTTAAATTTTTTTGCATGAGTTTTGATGATGTCCTGACATTATATGGTTAGTCCATGGTCAAATTTTTGTGGAAAATTTCCTAGAAATTGGGTGTTTGAAAATACAGTGGAAAAATGCAGTTTCTAGGTTGTCGCGGTAGCGATGCGTATGGATTTCTTCGAGGGTGGGTTTTCCCTCAAACCGTCGTGGCTCTGCAGCCCTATAGCAAGGGTGTTGTGACTCAAAATGGAAAAAATTATATAGGAAGGCTCCTGGTTAGTTATAGCGATGCTCAAAATGCACAAATTTCTAAAGGGGCTTCTCAGTCAGTTGTAGAGCCGCGGGGCTCCAGGGGGTGCCAAGGTGCTAATGCAGTTTTATGGGACATTGTTTAGGGTTTTGGGTGGCTAGGGGGAGTATTATGCTATCTAGTTTAGTGGAATCTGAGGTCGTGAGAGCCAGGGCTTAGTCTTGAAACTCATTATCAGAATTAGTTCCTAATATTCATATCGTTTACATTGTGACTAGGGTTTCCACAAGGCTCGGGAAATGGATCGCACTCGAGATCGTACTACCATTTGCACGGGACTCGAGGTAAGAAAACTCACACGTGCACATTGGTATGATTGTGCCAAGAATCTGTTTAAAGTTAAATGTTTGCTATATATAAGACTCTGTTGTTATAACTACTTGTATTGATTGGTTGTTGATGTGATTAATCGGTCGGGAGGTCATTATCTGCAGTACATGCCTAATGTAGGCTGTAGTGGTGGGGCCGTTACATGGGTGTGGTATGCATCTACTCAGCATGAGTCGTTATACTTGTAGAATATTGAATGTGAATCTATTTGTGATTATAAAGTATGCATTAAATATGAATGCTTATCTTGATATTTGTTTTACTTTATTGGGTCTTCTTGCTTAGCCTTGGCTCACGAGCACTTTGTGGTGCATGTAAAGGCAACAGAAATTTGGACTAACCATGAGTTGGAGAGTTCTATGGGCGTCGTGTACATACTCAGCCTGCTCGGCCACTACAGTCCATATATTTTTTAGGAACGTGGAGTTGCAGCTTGTTTTTGTCGCTTAGGTCAGCTAGTTTAGTAATTTTGTTAAGCCAGTATTTTTATTTAAAACCTTTGGAATCCCTTGTAAATGTTCAAACCCTTTTAATGAATAGTTTGACTTTATTAACCCAAATTTTTAATATCGACACGAATGTTTAACTTGAATTATTAGGGCGTTACAATTCCATACAAGTAGTGCCTCCAGATCTTTAGTGCAAACACCATTACTGCTAACTCGCGTGGGATAATTCTTCACGTAATTCCTCAATTATCAGGAGGCAAATGCTATGACTCTTGAATTCTGTATTAATACTGCCACTAACCCCTGCCCTGACGCATCATTGTTAATGGCATACCCTTCTGTACCATTAGGGATAGTAAATACTGGAGTAGTTGTCAACCTCTTCTTAAGCTCTTGAAAGCTTCGTTCGCACTTATCATTCCATTCGAATTTAATGTCCTTGCTGGTATGAGCGGTCAATGCTGTGGTTGTTTTTGAAAAAACTTCCACAAATCGCCTATAATTAATAACCATACGAAATTTTGAACTTCATGTCAATTTTTTGTTGGCTTCCACTAATTTAGAGCTTTAATTTTGGTCGGGTCAACTGAAATTTCCTCTCCTGACACAATGTGTCCAAGAAAACTTACTTTCTTTAGCCAAAATTCACACTTCAAGAACTTTGCATACAAATTTACCTCTTGTAGTTGTTGCAAAACCACTTCTAAATGTACTACATGCTCCTCCTTGCTCTTTGAATATATAAAGATGTCGTCTATGAATACGACAACAGATATGTCTATGTACTCACAAAACACCTTTTTATTAAGTCCATAAATGTTGCAGGGGCCTTGGCGAGTCTGAAGGACATCACAATGAAATCATAATGGTCGTAACAAGTTCCAAAATTGTCTAAGGATTGTCCAACTCATTCACCTTCAACTGATGATAACCTAATCGTAGATCAATCATAGAGAATATTGTCGCACCTTCTAATTTATTGTATAAATCATCAATTCGAGACGTCCTTATTCACCTCCCGGTAATCTATGCACATTCTCAGGGAGTCGTCCTTTTTTTTTTTCAGAAACACGACTTGAGCTCCCCTCACAAAATGGCTTGGTCTAATGAACTTCTTGTCTAACAGCACTTGTAATTGCTCCTGTAGCTCCTTGACTTCAGCAGGTGCCATCCGGTTCGGTGTTTTAGAGATCGATGTCATTCCTACAATTGGTATGATTTTGAACATCACTTCACAACCTGGTGGTATCCCGGGGAGATCTTCAGGAAACACTTTATGGAATTTTCATACCACCGGTACGTTAGTCAATTTAAGATTTGTCTCCATCTGTTTGTCCTCGACTTTGCAAGGTATCCAATGCGTCCATCATCAAGCTTCCTTCTCGCCTTTAGTGCCGAGATTATTGACCACTTATTTTTCTTGATGCGTCCTCAAACTCGAATGCATGCTTGCCTACCAGAGTGACACCACATTTTTACGCTTGCAGTTAACAATGGCTTCAAACTTGGTCAACGAATCCATACCAAATATGACGTCGTATTCGTGTAAGTCCAACACTAATAGAATGATTTGCGTCTATCTACTCGGTCTGGTATGACTCTAACCCATGAACACACCAGCATATCCTCTTCTGTCTATAAGGATACTTCACACATATCAGACATAGGCTTAGGCCTTCTATCTTTCTTTTTCACAAAGGAAGCAGATATAAAAGAATGTGATGCACCAGTGTCCATCAGTGTATATGCTAAAGTTTGAGCAATAGGAATCTGACCTGCCACTATTTTGAAGATGTAACCCCATTTCACCTTGGGTGAGAGCAAGGACTTGAGGCCTAGCTCATATTTGATTCTGTTTGCCATTCTTGCTCTTCGGAATTGAACTTGGGAAATCTCTAGAAAATATGTTGAGGCCACTACATGAAAAGCTTGCCCTGGAACTACAATCACTGTGATATTGTCAATTGAATTTAGAGCACATAGGAAAATTTGCAAATTGCCTCCTAGTTTGTTTGATAGAATTTAACCCCTGATTGGGAGCTCCTATCTTCTTCTTGATGCCTTGTCCATTTCCCCTTTCGGAAGTCAGATTGAACCGAAGAGTAATTCTTCCCCTTGGTCCATTATGATTGGCCTAAAATTGGACTTGGCTTGTTGGGATAAATATTTTCTCTTCAACTCTCTAAGGTTCTTTCTTCTCTTGTGCAACCCATGACTCTTGATGGATTTCCACTTCTTCTTTGTAGGTTTCTAGTATTGGGATTTGTTCCCTTAAAGCGTATTTCTGTTTGAATGATTATTGTAATTAAATAAAGTTAAAATTTTGTAGTTGTATTTGTATTTAATTATACATTTCATTTATCATGAAGATCCAATATTATTGATGTGGTCTTAAATGAAGTATATGTATAATAACATATATACAAGATGATTTAATTCAAGATAATAATATAAAAATTGTATGTAATCATTAAATAAAGTGGGAGATTTATTTAATAAAAATTATGAGTACGGCCTATCTTTTATGTATGATAGAGAAGTTTGTCGAGGTGTCGTATACAACAAAAATTTTATTGGACTGGGACACGGTGAAAGAAAGAACTTCTCATAATCTCTGTTAAAATATAGATACTCATCATTCATCAATCGATGGTCGTTTGAGAGTTGACCTCAATCCTGATGTGAGTAATGAACTCATATATGTGCTTTTATGACTTTTGCCTTATCGAGTAAGGTTCAATAATCATATGAACGAATTCCTAATATCTTGGAGTCATAGAACTACAAATGGCTGGGAACATACTGCACAGATATGGAATTTGCTCCTTACATAAATGAAAGAATATTAGTTGTTCCTATTAGTGTTGTTTCGGGGCTTGAACATTGAGCGTCCAATTTTTGTTAGAGAACATAAATTGATCCTATAATGAAATTTATAGAATTATGTTTATTAGAGGATTAGTGGAATTAATCAATAAAAACATAATTAGAGTGGCTATCTGACATTAAGATCTATCTTTAATTATGAACAACTAGTAAAGGGTCATAACTCATGCAATGACTAAATCAATGGACGGATCAGTCAAATTATTGGAGTTGAGAATTATGGATATGTACTGTCCCTGTACTAGCTCAATAATACAGAGGTATGATTTGGTATTAAAAGAAAATAACTAAAAATAATAAATTATTATTTTTAATCTCACAAATTAATACTATTTGTGAAATAATATTTAGAATATTATTTATAGAACAGTTTTAATGGCAAATTGTTATCCAGATTTCCGGATAGCATTTAGATTGATGTCCTCGGGGAAGCAGAATTATCGATGTCTTTCACGGTAGGTGACCAGAGCTCGCGGATGGACAGAAAGGCTTCTCCTCTCCTGTTCAGTGTCCGGATTACTCTTCCAAGCAAAGACGACACGGAAAACTCGTCAACTCTCCCGGACTCCTGAAGGGGTATCCTTCGGGGAAGCCCCTTCCAGGAGAAGCTCTTCGACTGGTCTCCGCGGAAACAGTTCCGTGCCTCGCACGGAACAAAACCAAGCGGTCGAGTCATGGAGGAGGTGTATTTGGAATGATATCCACCTGACACAGGATCCCGCCTGACACGCCCGTCAGGTCAAAGCCGCACACATCCCAGCACGCCTAAGGGTACCTTTTCGCCTACTGTTCCGCTGACAACTTGGAAAAGACGGCTGACTTTGTGTGTTCCCCATACTTTCACGTAAATATACCCACATAGAGTCTTGTAGCCATGCTACTACAGTAATTGTATCCCCTATTTATGGCTGGTGTAATTAAGGCTCATGTACGTAGAGAAAAACCCTAATCCAAAACCCTAGCTATAAAGACCCCTTCATTTTACAAGAAGAGGGACGGCCAACAGATCACATAGAAAAAACTCTACAAAAATCCCTCTAGCTTCATCTTCTTCAAGAGAACCCGAGAGAAACACTGTGAGTGTGTGAAGTTCTTGTACACCAGCCATCTTACTGTAGTCCTTTCCAAGTATAATAACATCGACTCGTGGACTAGGGCTTGTTAACGCCTAAACCACGTAAAAACACTGTTTGTTTAGTTATATTTCAGCACTTCTACAGTCCTTATCTTTTTATTATTCTGTTTGTATTCGTTTCCGAAAAACTCGGTAAACACAAATAAAATTATCTTAATAATTTTGATAAGTTAATTTAATCATATTTAATTTTTTGGTATAATTGTATACTATATAAAATAATACAATAATTTCGAAACAAATAGTATTTTATAGAGATGAAATATCGTAGGGCTCAAAGCTCTATAGTTGGCCCAACCATGGTCCAAATGTACAGTGGCCCACACATAGGCCTAATTAGGTTGGGGCTAGGTCATCCTTTCATTATTATATAAATTGAACGTAAAATCAAGAGAAAAGATAAGACAACAAATTTATTTCACATTACTTGCCAATAGAGAAAAATAAAGAACTTTGTTCTCTCTATATTATGAGAAGAACACTTTCTCATGTGTTGAGATTCAAAAGTATTTTCTTTTGTGTCCTACAAAATAGCATAGACATCCACCTGTCTCCTTGTCTTTGTGCTAGCCATAGTATGGAAGATTCTAGGTTAGAAGGTTAAGACACTATTTGATCTATACATGTTCTATGTCTACAAAAAAGTATTTCTATTTTTATTTTTATTCAGATTCATGTCGCATGAGAAAGATCTCATTCTAGTTATGTTTGTTAGTGTGATTCAATCCCGTGCTTTAATAATTGTTACTTATCACATTTAAGTGTTGTCATATGCTTTCACTGCCTTGTTAATAACATGATTAAAAACCAACATCCGGGCCTGTTCTCCCAATGTCAACAAATTGTACTACCACTTTGTTTGCCTCCATCCTGATTAAGTCTGGTGCAAAACTTGATAGCTGGTGAAATTTTCTGTCATACTCCTATATACTCTTCGCTCCCTGATTTAGATTAGAGAATTTAACAACTTTGTAGTTTACCATCGCTCTATTGAAATATTTGGAGTTGAATAGCATTAAAAACGCTGGCAATTCAATTTCTGTCGCATTATGATTTTTCTTGGTGGCGTCCCACCAAATACGAGAATCTTTTCTCAACATATAACCCACGCACACTACCTTCTCATGTTCAGTTACATCAATAAACTCAAAGATTTTCTCCAATATACTTATCCTTTCTTCTGCCACCATAGGGGTCCATATTCCCTTCAAAAACTGGTGGGTTCTATTTTCTAAACCACGCTGAGTTAGGCTTTGGCAGCTTTGGCAAAACAGCCACAGGTACTACACCTGGTAGGTTACCCTGATTGGCCTCGGCATGTATTTCAAGATCCTAAACCTCAACAGCAGGTGCTACCGAGTTATTTTGAACATTAATTGGTGCTGTTGGTTGCTCCTGTAGTAGAGTTTATAACATCTCAGCTTAACGGGCCTCAGCTTCAGCCTGTCTCTTTCTATCATGTTCCTATAATGTTCTTTTCTCCTCTAGAGCTCTTTGCAATCGTGAACTTGGTCAGCCAAGGTAGGTTGAGTTCGTTGTGCTCAAATCGTGTGTTCTATAGTTGGCTATACATAGACTTTCTTTTACTGAGGTAATAACGATAAATTAGTAACGACACGAACATTTATTTAATATAAATTAAGTACACCAAACATATCCACATAAAACAAATATCAAAAGATAATGCATATAAAAATTGCACTGCATGTAAATGTGACTATGTACATGTTTCCAAAATTTGGCTCGATTATCCTATGGATTAACAAAATTAAACCTACGGTATCGGTAAGTTGAGCTTAGTTATCCTAACGAATTTACAAAAAAAAAATAGTTCTAACATCAAAGTTCTATAACCGCTAAATAGAATATACGACTATATATATATCACTATCCCAAAAGAACATAACTACATAGTCTATCTATCAGCTTAGACTATGATCTCAATATCGGAGTCGGTCTCCTTGTCCGAGTTATCCTCCATGTCCTTCTCGAGATCCTCCTCTGGATCCTATTCTAGATCCTATTTTTGACCCTCCTCTAGATCCTCTTCTGGGTCTTCCTCTAGATCCTCATCCATGATTTCTCTGTCTTGTGCCACCACCGCGGCTGCATTCTCAACTATCGCTTCTTTGACTGCCACAGAGGCTGCCTCCTAGATCGCTCGACATTTACGTGCCACCAGGTCCCTTTGGTATTCTTGAAACCACAGTGATCGCCCATGGAGTGGCCCAAAGGAAAACTCTATCAAAATCAAGAAAAATGTCCACGAGGTGGTATCTGGATCTGGATGTCAGGAATGATACCATATATAAGCCTTGCCCAGAAATATATACTAAATAGGCTCACCCAGTATTAGGCAGGAATAGGACTCACACCAAGGATGTGGTCAATGTCGTAAGTCCAGGCCCACACATTCGACGGGTCTCGGTTTTCTAGGTTGTATAACTGTGGCCCAAACCTATGAAATATCTCATAGAAACTATTCCTTTGCTCTAGCGTATAAACTACGAGTGGTTCAACTACCCCAGGGTGAATAACCTCTAGTTGCTCCACCATCTCAACCTAAAATTTATAGAAATTAGGTGAGTAACAAGGAAAATAACCCAGCTATAAACAAATTTAAAGCAATACTTACAATGAGTGTTGTTGTACCTTGCAGAATGTACATGTGGGTTTGTCTGCGAAATCGGCTAAACTCGAGATTTGAACACACTTGTAATGACCTGAAAATACTAACACTAATTATGTATAATTAAAGTCATTTATAACATTACAAAGGCCTCAAAAATCCGAATAATTTTTTTTATCGTAATGTGTGCACACACTAAAAATATTTACATAAAGCTTAAAAGAATTTTGATAAACCCAAAATTGTTTGAACAAGATTAAAATATTTATTTTGAAGGTGAAAACTCCCCAAAGGTTGGCCACATGCACAATTTCCCAGGAAAACTCCAGCTCTCACTACCCCATCTTTTCCTTGTCCTTACCTACTACATGAGAAACTAGTTAAGTGAAAACACTTAATAAGTCAATCAACCATCATTTAGTAGAATCAAACAATTGGAGCCAATGACCTAGTCATTATCCTCATAACATATGGATTACCATACTTTGTGCTCCAGATAAATCAAGGCCCTAATCAAACAATTCAAGAATGCCTAAGCATCCCGGTGGCATCGCCTCGCCTTTAGCACAAACTGAAAACATAATCCTTGATATAATTCTAAAACAAAGCAAAAGTACAAAAGAACATCCAATAACTACACTGACCCACGAAGCCAATTCAAGAGTTGCTTAGGTATCCCCCTAGTATCTCAATTCAATTAGAAATGGAGACTGAAGTCTCTGTACTGATAATTAATTCAGGAATCCCTCTCGAGGGTAACCATAGGTTACCTAGGGCGTTTATACTAATTTTAAACAAACATTGGGTTTGGTGGATCCACATTATCTCATCATAATCCACGGTTATCTGAGTCACTTACCATTTGGCCAGCTGTCACATGCAAAGCACACCCTAATTCTTTTTCTTTATAAAAATGCCGCTCAACTCACAAGTATTAGAAAAATATAATTTTAAGGAAAAGCTCAGTGAGGCCTTGATAAAACATGCAAATTGGGCCCAATAGTATAAAAATAAAATAATGTGTCCTTATGCAATATTAAGAAATAAAATAAAGTTGTAAGCCCCACTGACATAATTGAAATAAAAATCATAACATAAGTTCTTTTATTCTTGGCACTCAACTTGATCGTTATTGTTGACTTGTGAAATTTGCCAACGTGCATATGTACAGTATATGACACCTTTTGAATGAAATAAATATAATAAACGACAGAGTATGAATATTTTAAACAAACACTAGAAATTTTATAGTAGTTCAGCCCTATTCTGATGAACAGTAACAACCTAATCCACTTAGTTTTTAGTATTGAATCACTCGACAATTACACTGAGGAACAAAAGCATTCACTCGTTTCTAATTTGCCCAGAATTTCTCCCAAATATTCTTCGGATCTAAAAAATTCCAGAAAAAGCAATCCTCTGAAATGAAGCCCTGGGTCCTTTATTTATAGTACCCAGGGGTCGTTACATGATCAGTAATAATGGGATCGTGGTTTGGTACACGATTATTAGGTAGTGGAGATACAAGTCCACCTCCCCTTGATTATGAGATCGTGGATTTCTCATTGTTTCTCTATATCGTGGTAGATAATGCATGGTTGAAAGCTCTGGGAAAATGTTAAGTCTTGGTTGGTCTATGAGACCTAGGTGCTAAGCCCGATGACCCTCTAGGTGCTGGACCCGTTAATCCTCTGGGTGCTGGACCTGTGTTCTTGTGGGTGCTGGACAAGTTTGATCTCAATTTGAATGAGCGTGAGTATATCTCAGTGAAGTGTACTTGGGAGTTTAGGCTGATCATTCATTCCATTCATCCTCAACACACATGCCAAGCTGCCATGCATCTTTCCCACCTTCCATGTTCATTTTCCTGCATCAAACTAAAAATAAAGGAATGAGCCTAATGCCCAGCAAGGAAAATCTACTAACAACATATATCATAAATCATAAACATAAGAATATATCATATACATATACTATAAAACATATGACTATAAAAAAATGTATACCATATAGGACTACAATATTAATGGCCATTAACTCATTAACATGGTATGTGATAGAACCATCTACGTCCTCTGTCTACTAATCGAGGTAGGTTAGATCACACTATAGTATATGATAACCCATCTAAGTCCTCTGTCTACTAATCAAGGTAGGGTAAATCATAACTCTAAACCATGAAAATGATAAAATTTCTTGAGGCTTGCTATCTAAGCAAGTCATATGCCTAAGCGACTACAACATAAATTCTTGGGGCTTGCTATCTAAGCAAGTCATATGCCCAAGTGACTACAAAACATTTTTACATATATACATATCGTAGCATAAAACATATCATAACATAAACATATAAACAAATACAATCTAACCTATTTCCATACCAAAAATCGGGATATTTGGGACCAAGAACGGGATTGGAACACTCCTAAAAACTAATAGCACAAGCCATGAGTTTCTAAAGAAAAGAGATGGAAAAGAGAACTAAACCATCCAAGAAGAAACTTATCGAAAAGAACCTTAAGTTTCAAGAAAACACCTAACCAAGAATCATAAACAAGAGTTAGGATCTGAAAGAAAATAAAAGAAAACTAAAGAACTATGAAAAACTGAATTTAAGAATAAGAATACCTTGAATGATCTTATGACTTGATCATTCCTCGATACCGAAATAATTATGTATCCTACTTCCCAAGTGTTTAGAAATGCTTAGATTGGAAGGCTTTTTATCCCAAAAACCAAGTGTTTAGGAAATCTCTATATTAACCCTAGCAGCTTTGAGGCTCTGAACAATGCTTGAATGAATGAAGGAAATAGCTGAGTACTAGGTCCTATTTATAAAGTTCAAGGAGTGAAACTAAACCCTTTTAATTTGAATAAATAAATGAATATAAAATGAAAAATATTTGAATTTTCATTCAATAGATGCCCAGAACTCGGTCAAAATCGTTCAAAGGCAGGTCCAAGTGGTTAAGGCTATTTTTAAATTTAAAATCCCAAACTTTCAAAATAAATGCACCAAGGGCAAAACATCGCTTACCCTAGGCGATATATCGCCTAGAACATTTTCCCGAGACCTGTTCGTTCATTTGTACGAAGTCAACATGTTTTTTGTATCTTCCGTAGACGATATATCGACCCCTATAGATGCGATATATCGGCATACGTTGATATATCAAACATGTATTTGCACTTTTTCAGCATATTTTGTATTGATTAAACAGCTTTGACTGAGTCAAAATGTGATCCTAACAGCTACTAGAAGGTTCTAGAGCTTCTAGATCTTTCTTTTAATTGAACTATTTATCAAAAATACTTAAATCCTTAATAAACATGCTTATGACAAGTGTCATGCTCTTATTAATTCTATCTAAACCTTATCATATAATAAATAATATTTCTATGACTAGCAATATTAATGAAACCTTATGTTATAATGAATATTTCTAAACTATAGGTTAAACTTATAAAATCCATCACCGTTGCTATGATTTTCCAACTAAGTCCCGACTTGAACCAAAATCCACAGAAACTAACATATTACTAACTACTACTACTATCTAGCTAAGTAAAAATTATGGGACACTATAGTAGGCCGACCACCCAGGTGGTTCTTGAGCATATCGGGTCGACCACCCCTGGGGTAGGGGTCAGGACGACCACCCCTAGGGGATCTTGGGAATACTGGGGCTGACCACCCTAAAGGGTTGGGGTTAGGCCGACCACCTCTGGGGGGTTCTTGGGCATGCTTAGGCCGACCACCCCTAGAAGTAAGGGTCAGGGCAACCACTGCTAGGGGCTAGGGCCCAGCCGATCACCCATAGGGAGTTTAGGCCTGGTCGATTTTGTTGGAAAATCCTTATACATGATCTTTATTTATTTTCATGTATATCTAATATTAAACAAATTAATACGAGATAGCCTAAAACATGTTTCTAAAATTGAATTCAAAGAGAAACAAATAATATAATACTTACAGTATACGCAGCGGAATTAAGAGTCCTTCCTTCAGTTTCTCTAACTCTTGTATCCTTTCTGTCCCAGAGTATTATCAAGAAACTGAACCGATCTTCTATTTTCTTCACGATCTTCCAATGTATCCTTAGAACCACCTAGACTAGTGTGGGCAATTCTCAACACATGAGATAGATATAGAGAGAAGAAGAGAAAATAACAAAGAGGCTTAGAAAAGGACTTGTGTTTAGAGAGAATATAAAACTATCAGAAAATCTAACTTGTGACTTATCTGTCGTCTCTTAAATCTTCTCTCTAAGCACTCCTTTTATAGACTCAATTAGGCCATTTAATTTAATTAAAAAATCAATAAAATAACAGCCATTTTGAAGCCCTAGGTCGAAATTATCATGGGCTATAGGCCCGTGAAATTTCCCATTTGATTATAAGCCCATTGGCCTTAAAATCAAAGCCTGTATTATTTTCTATTGATTTAATTAATTAAATAATTATTTAAATCCTTTATCAAATTAATTATTTATAATTTGAACCTTGATTTAAATTTATTTATTAATTTAGATACCAATTTATCTCAATTAATAAATCTGCCATAATTTCTCTTTTCTTCTCAAAATTACACAACTCTGTGAAACTATCCAAAATTGACCTGGTCAACTTTGATAATTCTAATTGATAATTAAATCAATTAATTGAGACTATCTAGATGATTTTATCCAAGGTACAACGGGGACCATGGGCCTATGAAATCCAGCTCCAATAAGTTATCATAAATCTAACAAATAAATTTACTAACTGATTAATTCCTCGTGACTCTACTATAGACTTGGAATTGCACTCTTGAATTCATAGAACGCTCTATAACAAATATAGATACGTTATTAATTATCCATTGTTACAACCATAATTGTCACTCAATCCTCTATAGACGGTCTACAATGAGATAGGACTAAAATACTGTTTTACCCCTCATTGTATTTTATCCTTAAAACACTTAGTTCCTTGTAAATGATATTTCAGTAAACTAATTTAATTACTGGAATGAGATCTCTATCATTTAACACCTTGAACCAAACTAAAAGGAAACCATCATTTCACTTCTTCATCAGAAGCTATAGATGTTCATATCTATGATTAACACTCCCACTTAATTGTACTACCGAGTTCCCAAGATGTAAGTATGGGCTAGTCCGTAGGGTAAGCTGGTAACGAACAAGTCAAAGAACTCAAATAATACAATCAGTTAGAATACTAACCACTCATAATTGAGATTGAATTGACCTATGGTCAACTATATGATATGACTAGAATAGATAATAACGGTATGTTTACTTATCTTATCAACTGTCAATATCGGTCCTGTCCGATGTAACAAATACATCCGATCTTATCTACTTTGCTAATGTTCTGGAAAGAACATAACATTGTAATGTGTAAGTAGATCATATCGTAGATTGGCAAGTCAGTGTAAATCCAGTGCACTGACTAATCTTAGGACTAACTTATTTTTGAACATATAATCATATTTATATTCCACTGTGATTACCTCACTATAAATAAGATTAGCTATATGCTCGGGATTTAATAGAAGTTTATATTAAACAAATAATCATGAAAATAAAACATGTGAGAAAAGTGATTGACCAAGTCAAAAAATGATTTCTATTCTTTTATTGATAATAAAATGAGATTACAAAGAATTTGAGTTTTAATTAGGGCATAAAACCCCAACAGACTTCCCTATAGGTCTTGGACCTCTCTTTTTTGCTCGTTTTTCTTTTCTCAATACTTCGTTGTTTTTCCTTGATTTGTGATGTCACATGCCATATTCTCATTTTCCACGTCATCCTCGTATTTTTGAGGGATAACATTTGCCCCCCAAGATTATTATAATGTATTCAACATTACAGTAAACTTGATCCTGGCCCGAGAAACATATCGTAGCAGTACTTTAACAACCAAGTCCCTCGGGACATTACGTAGTACTTTTCAACTATCAATAATTTTCTCAACACAAAATTTTCAATGATAATTGGTAATTCCTAAAACTAATTAGGTTTTTAAAGGAAAATTAATTTCCTAAAAATCCAGTATATTTTTCAAGGAAATCTAAAGTCCTAAAAATATAATATATTTTTCAAGGATTTTTGACGTCCTAAAAATGTAATATATTTTTCAAGGATATTAATTCCTAAAAATACAAAATATTTTTCAAGGAATTTTAATTCCTAAAAATATAAGAGATTTTTCAAGGAATTTGAATTTTGAAAAGTGTAGATATTTTTCAAGGAATGTTAAATTACTAAAAATGTAGATATTTTTCAAGGAATTTGAAATTTTAACCATACCAGATATTTTTCAAGGAAATTTGAATTCCTAAAAATATATTCTCAGCCTGAGAGGTTATAAGTAGGGCCTCACTACTCATTCCATTGCTCTGTACGCCTTACCCATCGGAGTTTCCAAGCCTGATTTTTTCTATTCTTCATCAAACTCAAATCTTTGGTAAGTACTTTCTCCTAATCCTTACACCATTTAATTAAAATGTGCTTAGACTTACAGGAAATACTTTGAATCTTTGAGGAATTTTGTCTAAATCTTCTTATTTTGTTTTACTTTGATCCAAAATAATAGACTTATTTGAATCAAGTTACGATTTCTCTGTGAAATTCCTTGGTCTGGATGATTTCCAGGGTTACAAACCCTAGCACCTGCGATTTCATGTTTGTGAAGCCTAGGATAGGCAATTTATAGGGATGTAAAACCCTTGGCCGACCAACTCATTAGCCTGGCAATTTCTAGGATTCCAAACCCTAGCACAAGTGATTTCCAAGGATGTCTATTACCTCATGGGCCGACCACCCGTAGGGCTTCATGGGCTGAGCACCTCCAGGGCTTCTCTCCTTGTATGATTTCCAGTCTAGGATTAGGGTTAGGGCCGACCACCCCAAGAGTTTCCAATCATGGGCCGAGTAGCTCTAGGGCTTCCCTTTACTTTCTTTATGCGATTTCCAAGTCTATGGATTAGGGTTAGGGCCGATCTCCCCTAGAGTTTCCAATCATGGGCCGAGTACCTCCAAGCTTCCCTTTCCTTTCCTTATGCGATTTCTAGGTCTAGGATTAGAGTTAGGGCTGACCACCCCTTTGAGATTCCATGATGAGCCAAGCAATGCTTACCTCATGGGCCGACCACCACACCCTTGGGCGACTTCTAGGGATCCAGGGTGGTCGGCCCAAGCATAAGCCAACCACTTGGGACTCTAAAAATAATTTTTTCTCTTCTCAATTGCTCTCTTTGGGGTCTTCCTTGTACTGTACAAATTATTTTTATTGGAGACTTGAACTTTAGTCCTCTGGCATTCTTCTGCGATTTGCATCCCTGGGGTGGTTGATCTAAGGTGGTAGGCCGACCACCTATGCCCCATCTTTCATGCTTTGTAATCTTATGGATTCAGGGTGGTCAGCCAAAGTTTAGTCTCGCTGGGCCGACCCCCTATATAGACTTTTTCTCCTGATTTGTTCATTTTTTCTCCATAGTTATTGGCTTCAGTATGTTCACTTACTAACTTTACTTTTTATTTTTCTTCTGTGGCAAATGTCCAACTCCTCTTCACCAGACAAGTCAATAATCGATCATACTCCCCAGGAGTTCTTGGAAAGGGTGAAAAGGATTCTCCCTCACTCCGCTTTATATTTGTTCAGTGAGGAAGACTTCTTGAAAAGGTATAGCCCAATGGCGAGAGTAAAACAGACAACTCGACAACCTTCCGAAGATGATCATCATATTGACAGGCACATCACTCAAGGCTCTTTGCCTAGAAATTATCAGATCTCTTCTCAGCATAGCAAGCCTCGCGGCTCTCAAGGCACATTTCAGCAAAGTCATTCAACTCAGGGGAATGTGTCCGGTCGGCGAGACTCATTGCAACGCCCTTTGCATTGTGATACTAGTCGGATACCCCATCACTCTTCTTCTCAAAGAGAACATACCAAAGGCTCTCATCGCCAGGCTACTCATCCTTAAGAGTGTTCTATTCACAAGTTCCAGTGCTCTGCCATCAGGTCTGGTGCCCTGCTTTCTCTTCATCCATACTTTCGGAGCTTGGCGGATTATTTTGGTCCAACTTTCGTTTTGAGCTTGAAGTTGTCTGCCATGAGGTGCTGGACCTTACGCGAGTTCTTGGCTTTAGGGATGCGAACATTCTTTGAATGATGAAGAGATCAACACTCTCCGCAGTACCATGGAGCTCAGACAATAAGAAGTGACCGAGTTGACTCTCAAGATAACCCAGATGGAGGGGAAACTTACCGATCAGCTCCAACAGTCTGAAGCCAAGAAAGGTAAGCTGATTGCTGACATGGACCAAGTACAAAAGGATGCTCTTGATGAGAAGGAGCAAGAGGTCAAAGCTACCCGGGACAAGGCTCGAGAGGAGTATTCAGAGACATCTTTCTCTTGCTTTTACATGATCTAGAAGTCCAACAAAAATTTGAACTTGGATTTCCTTCCCGAGAAGACACCAGCGAAGGAGGTTAGGAAGTGTCTAACTCGTGAGGCTGCTGAGGCTCAGGGTGGTCTTTCAGATGATACTCCCCTCCCTAGTTAGTCTTCTTTTGGTCTTTTACTTTTTCTTTACTTTCATGCCATTGGTGGGACACCTTGTACTTGACAATGTTTACATATGACATTTTATGCCTTTATGCTTTTTTGTTATGAGTACTCAGTGTATTGATTGAATTTTTTTTATTTCCAATGCTTACTAAATATATCAACTCACAACCCTCATTATTTTAGGTATCAGTATACTCTGAACACATGTGTCTCACGTGCCATACTTACCTTATTGTTTTATGTTTTTCATGCTAACAACCATGGTAATGTGAGTAGTATGATACTTCACCAAGTACCATGAACAAAACAGGTCAGGTCGATCATCCCATGGGTGATAGGCCGACCACCAATGCCTTTTGTATTTTTTTTATTTTTTTTGCACTTTTGGAACATATGTTGAACAAATATCCTAGAAAAACTTGAGCTTGCTTAGTACTTAAGGTCACGCCCTCATGGCCCAAGAAAAACTTGAGTTTGCTTAGTACTTAAGGTCACGCCCTCATTGCTTGTGTATACCTTGATCAGTATGTACTATATGCCACCCAAGTGATCATGGGTTTAAAAACCTTGGTCACTTGCTACTTGACCATGCCTTGCTTCGAGCGTTTAGACACATAGTACTATCCTTTTCACCCAATGATGCAAGCAACAAATGCTTGTCCCTCATTTGTAGTAGGGTGATGGTTTCATACTCAGTAGTAATGATAAACGACAGAGTATGAATATCTTAAACAAACACCAGAAATTTTATAATGGTTCAGCCCTATTCTGATGAACAGTAATAACATAATCCACTTAGCTTTTAGTATTGAATCACTCGACAATTACACTGAGGAACAAAAGGATTCACTCGTTTCTAATTTTCCTACAATTTCTCCCCAAATATTCTTCAGATCTCAAAAATTCTAGAAAAAGCGATCCTCTGAAATGAAGCCCTGGGTCATTTATTTTTAGTACCCAGGGGCTGTTACATGATCAGTAATACTGGGATCGTGGTTTGGTACACAATTATTAGGTAATGGAGATATGTGTCCACCTCCCCATGATTATGAGATCGTGGGTTTCTCAGTTTTTCTCTAGATCGTGGTAGATAATGCACGGTTGAAAGCTCTGGGAAAATTTTAAGTCTTGTTTGGTCTATGAGACCAAGGCGCTAGGCCCGATGACCCTCTAGGTGCTGGACCCATTAATCCTCTAGGTATTGGACCTGTGATTTTCTAGGTGCTGGACCTATTTGATCTCAGTTTGAACGAGTATGAGTATTTCTCAGTGAAGTCTACTTGGGAGTTTAGGCCGACCACCCAAGCGGTTCTTGAGCATGTCAGGCCGACCACCCCTAGGGGCTCTTGGGCATACTAGGGCCGATTACCCTTAAGGGTTGGGGTCAGGTCGACCACCCCTAGGTGGTTCTTGGGCATACCTAGGCTGACCATACCCAGGGGGTTCTTGGACATACTAAGGCCGACCACCCCTAGGGGTTAGGGCCCCCCTGACCATCCCTAGGGGTTTAGGCCTAGTCGACTTCTCTATAGGTCCTGGACCTCTCATTTTTACTCGTCGTTCTTTTCTCCATACTTTGTTGTTTTTCCCTGATTTGTGATGCCACGTGTCGCATTCTCATTCGCTACGTCATCCTCGTATTTTTTAGGGATAACATTTATTAAATCATAGGACACCCCACGCCATACATACTTACACGTCGGAACTCCCCACATCACTATGCGTGCCAAGGATAAACCCTATTATTTACCTAAAAGGGGGAAAAGTAAGGGGGTGAGCTAAAAGCCTAGTAAGGAAGTACAACAAATACAACAATGTCAAATAAAATGCAAGAAGAGCATATTCATATCATATCACAAGCAAAAACATAACATTTTCGTACAGATAAATCATAATCATAATCGTAATCATAGTCATAGGTCACATTCACACATCGTAATCCTACTCTTTGTGATCATGACACCCCTATTGTCCATGTCACATCTTGAGGTAACCAGCAAAAACATAAACGGGCATGTCCTCTTCTATGAGGTAAACATGATCTAGGTTCCTTGAATAACCTTGGCGCATCTGCCCTTTGAGTTACATCATATTCTTAATAACTCATTTGTTGTATCACGTTCAGCATGCTGGCAACCTTTTTCTTTTCATTGATATCAAAACATAGAATTTACACTTTTCATAACACTTGACATATCATAACATATGATTTCCATAACACTTTATTTCTTGCAACATAACAAGTCATCCCTTTCTTATCATAATACATAGAAAGTTCTAACTAACTTCCTTACCTCAGGTCCAAGCAAAATTAAAGTGAGAGTACGCACAATGAGCTTATAATCATAATCAAACGCTCGTCTTTAAAATCACGTAAGAATACACATGCTCAACATACATAACCCACATGTGCATGGGCCATTCGGTAGCTGCAACACAGTCAAGGATTCTCTCCAGCATGCTAATCCATTCCTCTAAGGGTTCCAAAGTTCCTTCAAACACAGGTGGATTTTTCCTGCTAAACCATTCCAAGATCGGCTTCGACTGTTCTGTTTCTGCTCCCACGAGTGGATCTTCTTGCCCCGGGAATTCCTGTGGTTCAAGAATGTCTTCCCTACATGTGTGGGGGTGGTTGTGTGGTGCTTCTGGGAATCTCTGCATCAATGTCTCAAACATCTAAGCGTTTACCACATTCTATTCCTACACAGTCCTTCTAAGATCCTCTATCTGAGTTGCCAGATTTGGTTCCGGCTGTGCTCTTTGTCCTCGACCTCGACCCCTTCCTCTGCCTCGACCACGACCTACATCTTGTTCAACGTTTGCTCGCTCAGCTGGGTCTAGTGGATTAACAGCTCAACCTCCCCTACCTTGAGTGTTAAGCACCATTGCGAGTCTCTATACAACAATGTTTAAAAAAATTTAGTATACAAGTTTCCCACGCACAAGGAAAATGAAAGAAAATCATAATGATTCAACTCAAAACAGATATTCATAACATTCAAGGTGATAACCTAGCAATACAAAATGATCATGACAAATCATGTAATAAAATTTTAGTTAGCAGAATGATAAATACAAAAGAGAACCCTAACCATGCGTGGGATTTCTACATATGCATGCTTCCACTATTCAAAAATTCTACAAATTAGTAGGTTTGCAAAGTCTTTACAAATGTATCACAAGGCTTTCACAACAAAACCTAATCTACCCTATCCATCAGCATATCAAGCTTTATTTCGAAATCCTCGTCCATTTGCTCAAGATCCTCCTCAGGCTGTACCGTCCAACCTCAAGATATGCCATCAACCATGCAGATAGGCCAATCCATGGCCCAAACGCCAGCTCAAACTCCATACGGAAGTCATCCCACGTGATGCGAACCATTTGCCAACGTTGGTGGTAGAACCACACCTGGGTCGCACCTCTCAGACAAGTGCTAACATATCGTACTCTCTGTCGCTCGGGTGTATTGGCCCTAGCAATGATTTCTGTCATGTAATGCGTCCATTGCCAAATGACATGCCGATGTCGTGGCACGTACTCAAAGCGTCGAGGATTCTCGTTGTGACATAACATATAATAATCAACCCTAGGCGTAGGGATAACGCGTAGGTTCTCTATCATAGGGTAACTTATCTTAGGTATATTAGCCATCACCTACAATTTATAGAATCGAGGTAAATAAATAAAGCAATGGAAACAGATATGAAAATAAAAGAGCATGTACATACTCATAAAAGAAATAGCATGCTCCTAAATTTTATTTTCAAAATGTTCCATCAAAATCTCCCCGGTCGGGCCACATGTACATACCCACAAGCAGACTTCGGCGCTCACTGTTCCACTTTGGTTTTGCACTTACCTACAACATGAAACAACTAGGTAAGTGAAAACACTAAGTAAGAATAGGCTTGCACACAAATATATTAAATCCATTAATGGAATACTCTAAGGTAGTTACCACTACCGGTCATAGGGTATTGGATAATTTCCAACCCTATCAATACAATTCTCAATAATAGCCCTAACATAAAAGTCAAGCACATTGGTTGTGCCCAACAACCAATGTTCATAGATATCAAAACTAGTTGCATTCAGAAAATCCCAGACATTCAAGATATATAATCATATCCGAAATAAATATTATGGTTGTTTCTAATAACCAAGTTCACTCATATAACTATAACCTACACTCAGAAAATTCCAAGAACATAGAATATATCACTCATATTGTAATATCCTGCACTCAGAAGATTCTCAGAATATTCAATTATATTTAACACACATCATGACTAAGTAATTAAATTATCAACAAGGGATCCGACCCACAACCCGGTTCCAACATTTATGTCCTGGCTCAAACCCCGACTATATTACCATTATTCTAGCTTCAACCCGGACTACATACTTCTCATGCCCTGGCTCCGACCCAGACTATATTACCATTGTCCTAGCTTCAACCCGGACTACATACTTATCATGCCATGGCTCCAACCCAGACTATATTACCATTGTCTTGGCTTCAACCCAGACTATACTACCATTGTCCTAGCTCCAACCCGAACTACATACTTACCATGTCCTGGCTCCAACCCGGACTATATTACAATTGTCCTACCTCCAACCCATACTATATTACCATTGTCCTTGCTAGAACCTAGACTATATTACCATTGTCCTGGCTCCAACCTGGACTATATTATTCTAACGTTCTGGCTTCAACCCGAACCTACATACCATTTATCCTGAGAATTCGAAAACATTGCAAGAGTAAGCATTAAGCATACCCTAGTCTTAATGACTCAAACAAAACTAGTGCAATCTACTACTAGTAGAACACAGTAGTATATTCATGTTGTAGCCAGGAAAGAGAAAGGCTAAATTACTTGGAGTTATTAGTTCCCAGTTGGATCTTTTAGCTCTGATATCTGCTTTTACCTTCGCAATTGTTGTAATTAATACAACGTACTCATATTAAACTATGGCATACTCGTATAGCTAATATTCTTTGATAGCTACATTCAATAAAGTTCTCATAGAGACTCTATAATAAAAATTTCTTTTATACACTTTACATTGTATAAGACTAGATTCTGATTTAATCAATTTAAGGTTTTCTTGAGAAAAATCATCCTTACCGCAACATGCTCTCCGTGTTGTGCATTTTAATATTCTATCTCTAGATTACTCTCTCAATAGTATCACGCGTATTTTGTTTACTTAAAAAATGAGTTTTTACTCATGTTCGGAGTTTACCGTTTTCCATTATTTACCAAAAAATACTACGTTTCGACCTTTTACAATTTATTATCTATTAACTATAATACTTTTCAATATACGGTTTTATAAAACCTAACTCCCATTTTTACCATCTTTATTCCATAACCTAGGATCTCTATTCCATCATTTTCGAAAAGAAAGGGCAATTGGACCGCGTGTTTAGAAAATGGTAAAAATGAATTCTGAATAACCTTAAGCGAATTTGGGATTGGTTAGGTATCCAAAACTTTAGCTATTTTTTAAAACAACTTCATTTCCAATTTCAAACCTAACTTTTCACTATTCATTTTAACGTGATAAGTATCCCTCTTTTAAGCTCATATTCTATGTTAAGTTCTCTAACGACAACCCTTTAAAATCACATTCACGTATTATGCGTCCTAATGACAGGAACTAGGCAAAAACTAATGTTAAAATTCAATTTAGGTTAGGAGAACTAACCTCCCAAAACTCATTTTTCGTTAAGGTTCGAAATTACTAATTTTCCCCCATTACTCATCTTAAACCGTGAAATATTTTAATCTAAAATTTTACCAGGGCCTTGATACATATCTTAAAAAAATTTCTCATCGAGTTTCATAATTATTGGGATGGTAAAACCCATTAAACCATTAGGGTTCCTTGAAAAATTATTTCTCTTACACCGTAGCCCAATTCTTTCTGAAATATTACCAAGATCTATATTCATATCTATTTTAGTTTCTCTAAAAATTTCATAAATTTTAGGATATGGGAACCCATTCAAAAATGCAAGACAATCTGGGGAGTGTTTGCTGCCCAGAAATTTCATTTTCAAATTATTAGGGAAAACTTTGAAAAATCATTACTCTTTAACCATTTTTTATTTTACTCTAAAAAATTTCTGTGATCAATATAAATATTTGAACTAATAGTTTGCAAAATTTAATGGCCTTTGGATCAGTAAAATGAGTTAAATTTTCAAAATAATCTGGGTAGTGCATGCTGTCCATAAATTTTCCAGATTACATCCAGATGCCAAAAAGTTCCTAACTTAGGTTTGAAAACTCATTTTTTCAATTTTCCAAAGCCTAAACTAAAGTACTCATCTTGAACTATGCAACCATACAAGATATTTCCACAAATAGAGGTAGTAGGGTACGATCTGATCCTTTGAAATTCAGACCACAAAATCTTGGCAGCATGCATTTTTACACATTCTAGCAAAACTAAACACAACTAGAAAAACCCTAGCCACATGCATGCATGCAAATAAAAAAATGAACCAAGCTAACACTCAAGCATAAAATAAACTTCAAAAACCAATAAAAAAACCTATACAACCAGATCTAACATCAATAATAAAAAATAACTCAAAAACCAACCAAAAACTCTACCTTTGTAATTCGAGCTTGGAGAAGAGGTGCCTTAGCTTTCCAAACTTCCTCCTTGGATTCTATACACTCAATCCAAGCCCCAAATGTTCCACATGCAAATTTTTAAAAGAGTGTTAAGGTAGGAGATGGAGATGAGTGGAAAAATTACCAAAACTCTAAAATCCTTTCCTTTGTTCTCACTAAAACATCAAAAATCTTCAAATCATGAGATATTCTTAGAACAACTTCCCTTGAGACCTAGAAAACAAGATCCATGCCATGCATAGATATTAGAATCACATGCATGCATAGTAAAATCCCTTAGGATTTCGGGATTGAAAGAAAAAGAGATGGAAAAGAATGTACTAACTTCGAAACTTACACTTGCCTAGATATCTCTTGAGTTTCTTCCTTCTTTAATTGGGAGAGAGTTCTCTTGATCTTGGAGATAAAATGGTAGCAATGGAGAGTGAGGGGAGACTAGGGCTTCGGTTATGGGGAGAAAGAATGGAGAGAGCTATTTTATTGAGGAAAATAAAATATTACAAGAAATAATGATTTGATGTGTAAGAGGGACATGATTTGGGGTTTAGCCAATGGGTTGGTAAGTCTCTTACTCTTCCTAGGGTAGGTGTCCCAGACACTTGAATACCCTAGGACATATCCTAGCCGCCCATCACACCCTTTCTCCACTTTTGGAAATGACTAAACTGCAATTGTTAATTTTAACTAACTTCTAATGCACTCAAGGGCCCTTTGGTAATTTCACTTTCTAAATTTAACCAAATTTTTACCCTATTGTTTTCAAATATCTCCGTGCTAAATTAAATAAAATAAATGTGACCAAATATAAAATTTTGTCACATAACACATAATTTTGGTAATTTACTCAAGTTGACCGAAATGCCCTATAGGCTCGGGCAAGAATTTCCATTCTTAAGCACAGTAGATTGGAATTAAATCCTCAATCAATTTTTCTTAATTTTTTTGGCTCGACTATACAATCCCAGTTGCCAAATATTTTTGTCCCATAGTGTTCCCCATTTTACATAATTTGAAATTTTTTTGTTATTATGGTTTGCCCCTTGGTCCAAGACCAAATTTCTTTGCATAGGCCTAAACCTTTTACCAAATTAGCACAACGGCTATAAAATTCACGAAATAACATAATTTCACATAATATTACTTGTCAAAATAATAATTCACATAAGCCTTCATTAGCTCTAACTGGCTACTAACAGGTGTTCAAAACATGGGATGTTAAAACATGTCCATGGCCCATGCACACGTGGGATATGCTTGACATGTTCATGTGTATTTTATGTGGACGTGCCAAAAGTTTGGATAGTAGGGGTGCTAGGTAAAACATGGACAATAGGGGTGTCATGTAAGTGACCAAAGGAGAGACACATGTGATAATGGACAATAGAGGTGCCATAATCATATATTGTATGATCATTCTTATGTTTTATGTAATCTTATGTTTATTATTATGATCTGATGTTGTATGTTTATGCTTATGTTGCACATATTCTGAAGTTTATGATTATGATCTTATGTTGTACGTTTATTCTTATGTTGCAAATATTCATGTGTTTATGATTGTAACTTATGTTATCATGGTTATGTTTTAATATGACTTATGTTGGTAACTATTGCAATAAGAAAATATGTTATGAATTCATGAGATATGTCGCTTATGTTTTTATGTTGTGTTTTCCTGTCTTGTTTGTACTTTCTTACTGGGCTTTTAGTACACCCCTTACTTTCCCCTTGCAGGTAGATGTTAGATTCTATTCGACATGCATTGTGAGCTGGGAGTTTCCATAGTCAAGAGTATGTATACCGCGGGGAGCCTGTGCACAGGGACGATGCAGAAACGTCATATAATATTTATTGGCCTTGTTATTTTATTCTAAATTCAGTGAGATTGTATTTATTTTCTCATGAACTACATAAAGACATTTTCTTTTGTTTTAAAATAATGGACCCATATGTAATGCCCTGACTAATTCTAGACCTCGGACCATTAAAAACTACTAAACATAACTACTATTTTGCAATACATTCAAAAAATAATAATTTTTTATTAAAAATCCAAAATACGGGATCCTATTGTTTAATACATAAAACATAAACCTTTATTTAATTGTTAAAAAACTAATTGCGGAATAAATACATAATTAAATAACTTGAAATAACTTCATTCTCGATCTTTTAGCAGTCCATCCATTCAGTCCATCCCCAATACACATGCCAAAGCTCCCAAGAATCCATCCTGCCTTCCAAGATCATTTTCCTACACCATCTAAACTGAAAGGAATGAGCCTAATGCCCAGCAAGGAAAATCTACTACAACATATCTTAAATCATAAGACTATACCATAAAACATATGACGTAAATACGTAAATCATAAAAAATATAGGACTACAATATTAATGGCCATTAACTCATTACCGTATCATGTGATAAAAGCATCTAGGTCCTTAGTCTACTGATGAGGTAGGTTAGATCATAAAATAGTATATGATAACCCATCTAGGTACTCTATCTACTAATCGAGATAGGGTAAATCATAACTCTAATCTACGATAATGATAAAAATCTTGGGATTTGATTTGTTATCTAAGCAACTATAATACCCAAGTGACTATAACATGAAACATATCTATATACATATATAACATATCAACATAACATAACATATCATATAAACATATCATAACACATATAATCTAACCTATTTTCCTTACCTTGAGTGTGGAGATAAAAAGAAAGAGAAGAGATTTCCTGCTATAAAAAATGTCTAATCAACCTTAAATACAACATAAGATATTTATATTAGAGCCTTATTATAAAACTATACTTTCAAAATATTTCTAAACCTCATAAAGTCATACCTTCAACCTAAAACAAAAATGATGAAATCCCGAGTCTTCTCTCTAATGTCTATCGCCAACAACAACACCAAAATCTTGGATACTTGGGTAGATATTGGCTATATATTGGCTTGATGGGGTTCAATATTTTGGCTATAAAGGGTTTAGAAAGGAAATAATGTTTAAGGCAAAAATAAAGAAAATAGAAGAAAAAGATCCCGAGCACTAAAAAGACTAGTGTTTCAGCTATTGCTATGTAGAGTGTTTATGGAAAAATGGAGAGAACTTTTGGGACTATGGATTTTGACATGAGAGGTTTTTGAGGTGTGAGAAAAATGGTGAAGGGTAAGTCTCTATTTATAGGCTTCAAACCCCAACTCCCATCCTTGATTTTCTCCACACTATTCAACTTAAATTTTAAAAATAAAGCATTCCCTCCACTATATATGGTTTTGGTCAGCATAGTCTTACTCCCTTCTTGTTTCTACATCATCTCCAAGCATGCCACATAGTCTCCATTTGGTTCAAACCTTAGTCAAAATCCAAACTACTATCCTATATCTCGTAACTCTAGACCCTTCTGTAGTAAAATTAACGTAACTAGAGCTGTAAAAGAGATATTTAGGCTACTTGTATACCGTTGGATAGCTAATTAAATTATCTACAACTACTATTTTTCGAAAATCGTAATAGAAATAGGTCAAAACTAGGCCCGAAGTTACAGCACCCTAAAGTCACGAAAACTGCATTTACTTATATAACTCTACTCGACACATAGTCACTTAATTTAAATAGATCTAATCTTGCCAATCTTTAAAATAATTTTTAAAAATATATCAAATCCTTCCTATTTTTGAGCCAACCCTATGACTAAGCTATTTTGGTTTTCATTTTAATTCTAATACTTGGACTTAGTTTAATGCCACATGTTCACTTCTTAATGCATCAAATAACATGTGCATTTAAATACTTAATAAAACTATACACTAATTTAATCATATGCTAAAATAATTATAATTACCGAAACTATAATTATTTTTTAAGTCATAATATCATAACATAAATAATTTAAGCTTAATCTTTATTCCACAACTCAAGTCATAACTAAATCGAACCTAAGATCATATATAAGGAGCTTATAAGAAAATAATAACCTTGGTTATTACAATCTTCGCCCTTAGAGAAATTTCGTCTTCTACATTTTACTTGCCATACAATTCCGGATAACGTTCTTGGATGTCTTCCTCCAACTCCCATGTTGCCTCCCCTTCTGTACTATTACTCCATAAGACCATGACTATCAGAAAACTCTTAGACCGTAATTCCTTCACCCCCTTCTCTAGGATGCTAACTAGTCGTTCCTCATAACTCAGGTCTTTCTGAAATGCTAACGTATCATACTTGAGAACGTGAAATGGGTCTGACACATATCTACGCAGCATCGAGATATGAAACACATTGTGGCTATCTACTAGAGCTGGCGTAGGGCGAATTTATATGCTACTATTCCCACCTTGTCCAATATCTCAAAAGAACCTATAAATTAGGGACTAAGTTTGCCATTCTTCCCAAACTGCTACACTCCCTTCATAGGAGGTATTTTTAAGAAGACTTGATCTCTAACTTTGAATTCCACATCTCGCCGCTTGGCATCCGCATAACTCTTTTGTCGACTTTAAGCAGTGAGCATACGCTTTCTAATCTGCTCCACTACGTCTTAAGCCTTTCTAACAGCTTCAGGTCCAAGAAGTTGCGTTTCTCCTACATCGTCCAAATGTAACGACAATCGACACTTCCTTCCATAAAGTAACTCATAGGGTGCCATACCGATCATTGCCTGGTAGCAATTATTGTAGGAGAACTCTACAAGTGGCAAATACTTACTCCATGATCCTCTGAAGTCTAGTACACAAGTGCCCAACATATCTTCTAAAATATGTGTGGTACGCTCGGACTGACCGTCGGTCAGAGGATGAAATGCCGTACTCAGACTTAGCTTGGTATCCATGGCTTGCTGCAAGCTTTCCCAAAATCTGGATGTAAACACCAATCCTCTATCAGATACAATGGTCTTAGAGATTCCATCCAGTCGTACAATTTCTCGAACATAAATGTATGCGTACTGGTCTGCAGTGTACGTATTCTTGACAGGTAGGAAGTGAGCTGACTTGGTGAGTCTATCTACCACAACCCAAGCCAAGTCGTGTTGATTCTTTGTTCATGGTAATCCTGTCACAAAGTCCATGGCTATGTCTTCCCACTTCCATTCTAAGCGGTTGCAATAAGTCTGCAGGTCGCTGATGTTTCGCTTTCACTTGTTGGAATACTAGGCATTTGGACACATATTCTGCTACGTCTTTCTTCATTCCCGGCCACCAATATAGTGCCTTAAGGTCGTGAGTCATCTTGGTTGACCCCCGATGAACTGAGTATGGGGTAGTGTGTGGCTCTTCTAAAATCTTCATCTTAACTCATAATCATTCGGCACGCACACCCAACCCTTATATCTCAAGAACCCCTGTCCTAATATAGAGAAATTCGTAGTCTTGCCTTCTTCGACTGCAGCCATATGTGATACTAATGTGTCATCATGCCCTTGTCTAATTTGTATTTCTTCTAATAGACTTGATTGGTTGGACAAGTTAGCCAGTTGACCAATGACTAGTTCTATTTCAGCATTAATCAACATTTGTTGAAGCGACTTTTCTATTCCGGATAATGTTGCTAGATTTCCATAACTCTTCTGGCTTAACACATCTGCAACTACATTTTCTTTTCCTGGGTTGTATAGGATTTCTCAGTCATAATCCTTTACTAGTTCTAACCACCTATGCTGCCTCATGTTTAGCTATTTCTATGTGAAGAAATTTTTAAACTCTTGTGGTCCGTATAAATCTCACACCATTCTCCATAAAGAAATTTTTCAATGCGAACACCATTGCTGCCAACTCTATATCGTGTGTTGGATAGTGTTGCTCGTATTCCTTCATCTGCCTAAAGGCGTAGGCAATTAATTTGTCATTCGGCATCAACACACAACCCAAATGTTACTTCGATGCATCACAATATACTACAAACTTGTCGTTGGGTGACGGTACACAAAGTACTGGTGCTGAGCATAATTTATCCTTGAGCAACTAGAAGCTCTCTTGACATCTATCCGTCTAGTTGAACTTTTTTTGTTTCTGGGTTAGGTTGGTAAGTGAAGTGGCTATCTTAGAAAAGTTGTAACGCCCTGGATAGCCAAGACCGCTACACTGTGTATTTATAAAGGTGCAGGACTTGCTAATCAAGCCATTTAGTTAAAAACGTGCTATTGAAATCATGAATGAGCTAGGGTTAAAAGGTTTTGGCCTCAAGAGATACATTTCATATAATTAAACAATTTATACATGGGATCCCAAAAGAAACAACATTTAAAAGTCTGTTTACAAAATTTCCAGTGTACAGACAACCACTAGCCATTCTAAAGGCAAAACAGATGTTTATGGTTCTCTTGTCCTTGTCTCCTCTCAACCGTGGCGGCTGAGCAGCTGTTCATGTACATTGTGCTCCCAGAGCTCTCTAAATCAGGGCGGATCAAGCTTGCCCTTGCCTTTACCTGCATCACGAAGCACGCGTGAACCAAGGCCCAGCAAGAAAGATTAATATCATAACACAAGTACTGATAATAATCATAAACCCTTTAAGCATGTTTAAACATTTAGAAATCCCTAATAAACATATAACTCATTGACATAAACATGAATTAACAAGCTAACAATTAGCCATTCAGCATATCATATTCAACAATCAACCACAACAACCAGATTACACAATAAATAGGGTCGACACCCTTAGGTCGCACCCTCTGTTTACCCCACTGACTCTGGTCCGCTTAAACCGAGCTCAGTGCTTAATAAGTTGTCCTCAGCTACCAGTGGCCGAGCCGTGCCCTATCCGCTAATGTAAACTTCGGCACTCTTAGGTCGTTTGTCTACTATTTACATGGCATAATACAATCCTCAATAAGGCATACAAAATAGGGAACCCTTAGTCCCATTATGAATCCACAACCGGGTGAAGTTTTCTTACCTTTAATTTCCAACTGCTTTGGTTACGTGAAATGCCCCTTGAGCACGATCTGTCTCCCGAGCCCTAGCTTTTACCTAGTCACAACCAAGATATGGGATTCCATTAATATTTGATTAATGGTTTCTGGATAAAGTTCTAGCTTCTGGGACATCAAATTCCACCAAGCACGGTGGTGGAATCGATCCCGAGCACCCTAGGTTAGGTTCCCACGCTTAAAACCTCCAAATAACCAAAAATGCTCCTAAGGGCTGCGGCCCTAAAAACCTGCGCCGCGACCCGCCCCCTAAAATAGAGGCTAGGCCTCTTTGATCACAGACACGTGCCGCGGCCCTGCCCTGTGGTGCCGCGACACTCCCCTACCGCAGAGCCTCCTTGGCTCTTCTTTGCTCTGCAGGGCTGCGGCACTCTAGAATAGAGCCGCGACCCAACCCCTCGTGCCCAGAAAATACACAATTTTTAACATCCCAACCTTGCTCAAAACCACCCAAAACCATCCTAATTCCAAAACCCATTGATCACAAAACTTCTAACATGATTCTAGCAACATAATCCAGCAAAAACCTAGCTTAGAAACTCATCAAAATCCCATTTCAATTTTTGAAACCCAAAAGCTCAAGAACACAAAAAACCAGTCATAAAAGCTCAAAATTCAAACACTAAATCAAGAATTGGAGCGTACCTTCTCTGATGAACCAATTCTCTAAGGGATTCCTGAGCTAACTTCCATGTTTCAGCTTCAATTCAACCCTTCAATATCAAAATCCATAAACACCTCAAAACCAGCCATAAACACAGAATTAATCACCATGCACAAAGCTTATTACTTACCTTAATCTTGGTTGAACCCCTTAGCTGAACACTAGATTAATCCTCCAAAACTCCAGCTCAATCCACTGAATTCTTAGTTGAATTCCTTAGATTCTAGTGGTTTTCCTTGAGAAAGAAGAAGAGAGAATGGGAGAGAGAGAGAGAGAGAAGGGTCGGTTCCTTTGTTTCTACTAGGTTCTGAGTTTTTTACTTAGTCTATCCTTAGGTAATTAAGTTAATCCTGAGGCTCAGGGTACCGGAAACGCCCCGAGGGTAAAATGGTAAAATTCCCCAGTATTCTCGCCTGAACTTCCTAACCTCAAATATATCTCCAATTATTTATTTCCATGACTCGATAACCCAAATAATCATCTAGTACCAGAAATACCCCTTGACTTGCCCCAAGTCAAATATTAGGCCTCCTTGTGACTTTCCTGCTAACTAGCTCCTAGGATCGCCTCACTTCGCATGCTGCAGATTTACCCACATAATAATGTGGTTCTCACAAATATAACATATAATCATACAAGCATGCTTATCACATAATCATGCATTAAACTAAATAAATTCACACACAAGCCAATTATGCCCTCCCGACACACTAACCAAGGCTCTTAAGCCATATTAGTGATTTTGGGTTGTTACGAAAGCCTTCTACAAATCTTTGATAATAGCCTGCTAGCCCGAGAAAACTTCTAACCTCTGACGCATTCTTAGGTATTTGCCAATCCATCAAAGCCTCTACCTTAGTTGGGTCTACTACGACTCCATCCTTAGATACTATATGGCCGAGGAACGCTACTTGCGATAGCCAAAATTTGCATTTCTTGAACTTGGCATAAAGTTGATGCTCCTTTAGTCATAGCATGGCCAATCTTAAATGTTCTTCGTGCTCGACTTCGTCCTTGGAATACACCAAAATATCGTCAATGAATACTACGAAGAATTTTTCCAAGTAATCCTTGAAGACCCAATTCATTAAATCCATAAATGCGGCTGGAGCATTGGTAAGACCAAAAGACATAATTAGAAACTCGTAATGTCCATATCGAGTTCTAAAAGTTGGCTTTGGTATATCCTCTTCCCGTACCTTGAGCTGGTGATAACCGAACAGTAGATCAATCTTTGAAAATATGGTCGCTCCTCAGAGTTGATCAAATAAGTCATCGATCTGGTGTAGCAGGTACTTGTTCTTAATTGTCACCTTGTTCAGCTCACGGTATTCGATACACATCTGCATGCTTTCATCCTTTTTCATCACAAATAGAACCGATGCTCCCCATGGCGAATGGCTTGGTCTGATGAAACCCAAATCTAAGAGTTCTTGTAACTGCGTTTTCAACTCCTTGAGTTTGGTTGGTGCCATCCGATATGGTTCCTTTGAGATAGGCTCGGTTCCTAGTACTAGTTCAATTGTGAGGTCAATTTCCCGAGTAGGCGGTAACCTTGGTAAGTCATTAGAAAATATCTCTGGAAATTCCTTTATAATGCGGACGTCTCCAACCCTTAATGGTGTTTCTTGTGCCACATCCGTGATGCTTGCTAAGAACGCGTGACATCCTTTCTCTGTCATCCTCTAAGCTTTGAGATATCAGATAAGCAGTGTCCGTAGTCCTAAAACCTTTCCCATAAAACATAGTTTCTGACTGTCAGGAGTTTCGAACATCGCTTGCTTGCGTCTACAATCGATGGTCGCCCCATATCTTGCTAGCCAATCCATGCCCAGTATTACGTTAAACTCCTTGATCTCTAGCTCTATCAGGTCTCCTTCTAGTTCTGTCTCCTCGATTTTGATCGATTCTCCTCGTACTATTCATGATGATAAAACGACTTCGCCTGAAGGCAATTCCATAACAAACCTAGTTCTAAATATTTCACTAGGTTTGTCTAATTTTTCTATCATTCCTAACGAGATATATGAGTGTGTTGCTCTCGAATAAAACAATACTGAACATATATTATTGAGGATAGGAAGTTGACCTATGGCCACTTTGTTACTAGCTTCGGCTTCTCCCTGGGTCAAGGCAAAAGCTCTGGCTAGAACCATCTCGTTGTCCTTCTTTACTTCTGTTTGAGCTGCCGACATTCCTTTTTCTGATGACCTTCCTGGCCACAATTGAAAGAACCCTTAGTGTTCTCACGACACTCCCCAGGATGTCTTTACTGGCACTTAGAGCACTGAGGGTATTTTACATAACCCGACCTATTATTTCCATTATTATTTCATGCTCTTTTGTCACCGTTGGCTTGCTTACTATCAAGATGCTTTCTTTTCTGCCCATTGTTGTTGTGTTGGTGGTTTTTGTTGTTTATACCATTTTGAATCTGATTTTGCTGCTTGGGTTCAGACTTGCTTGTCTCCTCCTTACTTACATTTTCTTGGAGCCTTTCCACCTCTATAGTCGTTTCTAGAGCATCGGCGTAAGAAGTGGTTCCAGGGTTTGAAAGCCTGACTCCTAGCTCAATCTTGGGTCTGAGTTCCCTGGGGAATTTGGTAACCCTCAAGAAATCGGTTGGAACTAACTCAGGTGTAAACTTGGCTAGATGGTCAAATTGTCAAGCGTACTCAACTACCGTCAAATTGCCTTGCTTCAAACTGGCAAACTCTTCCACCCTCATAGCGATAACAGCCGAGTTGTAATACGTTTTGTGAAATAGCTCCGCAAATCTTGTCCAAGTCATGGTGGCGACATCATGAGTCTGTTGTACCAAATCCCACCAGATTCTAGCATCCTTTTTTTTAAGAGACGAAATGCAGGATATCTGATCCGCATTGCCGAGGTTCATATGTGCTAGAATAGGCTCTACATTCCTAAGCCATTCTTCTGCCTCAAAGGGGTCAGTTGTCTCTTCAAAGTTTGGAGTATGCTGCCTACGGAAACTCTCGTAGATTGGCTCTATGTACTGAGCTAGATAAGGCACATAGTTTGCCATCGGCCATCCCCCATATGGATATCCTACTTGTTGGGGTGCTTAAGCTACTGGCTGAGGCAACAACTGAGGTTGCGGTTGTGGTTGAGGTTGAGGATGCAGTTGTGACTACTGTCGTTGTTGTTGCAGTAGTTTTTCCACTTGTTGACATAGCCGGATAATTTTAGAGATGTTGTTGACCGAGGTGGTGCATTTCTATTGGCAACAGCATTAGTAGCACGCGTTCCCCTTCTTCAGACTGGAGGGGCTTCGTGAGTCTCATTGGCAGTGCTGGAGGCATTGTCATTCGTGCGTGCAGACCTTTGTAGCGACATCTTCAGCAAATTTCTAACAGTTCAAAAAACATGTTAAAACCTACCCTAATAGGTTCTAAGGCAAAACTAAGTCTAAGAAAACATAACCCAAACCTATCAGATATGACTTCTTAAGAAAAATTATGTAAGCCTTCTTTATAAATTAGGGTGTATTTCTATACTTAGAATATTAAGCCATTTTTATTATTTTCTAAGTTTGTTTCTAACCACCCTATATGACTTAATTCTCAATCTCAAAACTCGTCACTATTCCAATGTTAACCATATTGAGTGAGGGCTGGGACCAATAAAATTGTTTCCACTACTATGCCCCCTAACGTCTCAATATAGATCCCGATCCATTGATTTATATCAACCCTCACCGAACTCAATCATTATTTATTGAATTTATTCTAAATTTATTGAAGAGCCTGAGCCTAGTAGGACCCAAAATGTAATAGTATTTGAGTCCCCCTTCCTCCGATAGTCCTAGATTTAGAGGTTTTACCCAGTCCGGTTTGTAACCCAAAGTTGATCATAGCAGTTTCCTCCTCTATCTCAGAGGATAGGGTTCTTGCTCTATTTTTTTTTCCTTGCATTACCATGACTAATCATTTCTTTGATTTGAATTTTTTGCTCGTCCATTTCCAAACAAAGATATGGACCCGAAGGGCGCCTTCAAATCTAGTAGAGCCGAAGCTGGACCCGTAGTAAAGAAGGTGAGAATATCAAAGAAGAGTGTGTTGGGAATTGTGCCTTTAAAGCAATTGTAGTTGACAAAGGTTTTAATGAAATAAATGAATGAATTGAATTATTGTATATATGTAGCTTATGTACTATATTATTGTTAATAATATTAAGTAAATATCAGAAAATTCCCAAGTTCATATATGTGGTCTCAATCTCATATTGGTATGAGAAGGTTGAGATTGAGATAATGGACTTAAATAGTTCGCAGTAAATTAAAGTTATGAAATCTTTAGATTAATTACCTCTGGTACGGTCCACTAGTATTATGAATACATGTAACCTAGATCTAGGTTACTAGTGTAGTAGGACACTTTAGTGGAGGTACTTTGAATACTGAGAGTGTGTAGAACTGGACCAGATGTGATATAATAATACTAGTATGAATACCGTTTCATAGTATTATAAAAAAAATCAACTGATGATCATATACAAAGTGATCTTAATCCTGAAGTTACTATGAACTCTTATATATGTCATTTGATCCTTTGATTCATGCATTACAGTTTGTCAGAATGATCAGGCTAAGAACTATTCTTTTGGCGACTCAATGATGTATATGGTGTTAGGATTAATGCCCTAAAAGCATGTAAATACATTTTATTAGTTTTAAATAAAAATACAATTTTATTATATTTGAATGTTATAATTATTGTTTGAATTGATTATATAATAATATCATGAAAATTCCCTATTCATTCATGAGAATATGATCTTGTATTAGTACGAGAGAATTAAGATCATATAGAATGAATAAAATAGTCAGTAAAATATTAAATTAAGGAATCTTTAATAAATGGTTACTAGTATGGTTTGCTAAGCATACGAGATGCAAGTAATCTAGATTCGGGTTACTAATGTGGATAGACATCTTAGTAAAGGTGTTGTATATAATAGAGATTATATATGACAGGACCGATGAGAATTAATTATCTTTATAAACTTGTCGTTTGATGATCAGTTGTAGATCAGTCTAAACCCTGAGTATTCATGAACTTCTGTTTATGTTAATTGGATCTTTTGATTCACTTGTTAATGTCTCTTAGAATGATAAGGCTAATGACTTTTGTTTTGGAGATTCAATATCATGGATAGCTAGGAACATGAATTACAATATTGGAATCCATACTTTCCTAACAGATCAAATATTGGTTCCCTTAAGGGTTGATTCTGGAATTGAATAGTTATTGAGCTCAAATCTATAATTAGATTATAGTTTAATTATTCACCAGTGAATTAATGGTACTTAAGGATCAAGAGGTAATTTGAAGGGAAAAGCGATAATTTTTTACCAGCTCTAATTAACGAACCAATAAATGGAGGACTGAACTACATATGTTGCATATATCAGTGCACTACTAGGGAAAACTCTGTAAATATAATTCGATAAATAGTTAGAGTGCAATTTCATATTTATAGTGGAGTAATCATGGAATTAATAAATAAGATTATTAAATTAAAGAGTTTAATTATTAAACTGGTTTATTTTGAGCTTCGTATTATAGGTCCATAGTCCTAAGATCACCTCTGTCCTACATTATCAAGGGTAAGGATGTCAAAAGAAAGATTTGTTAAGAGAAATGACTAATTTCAAATGAATTAATTTTTGAGGGCCAGGAAATAATTATTTGATAATTATAGGTAATTGATTAATTGTGAATTAATAAATTATTTAACTATATATTTTTTATTTTGAAAAACTGTTGGTTAAAATTAATATTAATCTTGTTTAGATTAATATGAAGAGATAAAATAATAAATATCTTATTTATAATATGATATTTATTTCATTTAAAACTAATATTTTAAGATAAAGTTAATTTTGAAGTAATTGATATTTGTGTTGGAACAAATATCTTGTCTTAAAAGTTGATTAAATAAACAAATTAGAAAATTAGGGCAACCCTAATAGGGCTGAGCGACACACACTATACATTACATTTTGTGGCACGTAACATTAGGGTTTTTACCCCTAGGATTTGAATTTTGAATTTCAAATAAATTTGTTTATTCTGTTATTTAATTATTTATTTTGAATATGATTTAAATAGATAATTAAATGAAGATATCTAACCAGTTTTAATTTTAATTGTATTTAAATTAAATAAAGATAATTTAATTAGATTAAATATCTTTATAAATCTAATATATGTGATATTCAGATAATGATGGTTAATCAGACTCTCTTTCTAAAAAGCGATAGTTTTCCCTAAATCTGAAAACTATTCTAAACCTTCTCTCTGTCAAAAATCTCAAGATCTCATGTGTTGAGTACATCTAGGGAGTCAAATAAATCAATATTTTGAATCCTACGTGCCCACACACGTCCTTGTATGTTTGAGGATTGGTCTGGAAGATGAGGGTGTGAGATCTCAGAACACTGGATAGGAAGATCGTTGATTTATACAAAAACACTCAAGGACACTTGATAGGCTAGAAGAGGTAATCCATAATCTATTTTTATGTGATTTAATATTTATTTATGTATATGATCCTGCCTTGTATTAATATTTATTAAAATGAGTCCATATATTCCGCTGCGTACCTTTCATTTGATCATTTTATACCAATAATTGGTACCAGAGTTGTTTATAAATATATATATTAAATACTACGTGGGTTTCTTTCATTTGTTATATGCATGTTGATATGTATATTGCATGGATGGATATGTTTTTTGAATGTATGGTTGAATGATGGATCGTTAATTATATGGTGCTATTGGGTTAAGAATTTTATTGTTTTTCTTGATCTTGTAAGCCATAAAAGGCATAGGACTTTTTGTAATTTTATTTCATGAATTTTAAATTTAATAATCAGTACACAAAGAAAAACAAGAGGGACCTAAGCCATGCACCTAAGAGGCACACAGACCGAGCCCCTGCTCAACCTCGTGCACGGCTAGGCCCAAGCCTCCACCTACTGCTGCGTGCACCAGATGCACCCCCGCCCCGCAACTTCCAGCGTGCAACCCCGCAGCTCCCAGCGTGTTACCCCACGGCTCCGAGCATGCATCCCCATGGCTCCCAGTTTGCACCTAGTTCCCATGCACGTGCGCACCCGCCTGCCTCCACGTGCGCCAGGCCCTTGGCCGAGCCATTGCACACCCAACTGCCCATCCCGAGCCCTTGGCTCCTTGTGCCGCCAGCCATTTTGGTGCCCAAAACCCTAATTCCTAAGTTGTTATAAAATATATTTTATTTAAATAATTTTTTAATTTAAAAGTTTAATTATCTTATTTTATTTTATTAGAAAATAAAACATCTCTTAGGTGGTTAAGATATTTTGATGTCATAAGTTTAAATAATTATTTGAATTTGATTCTTTAATTATTTGATTTCAATTAAATTAAAAAGGTGACAAAAATCGTTATTTAATTAAAAGTTAGTGTTAATTAAATAAATTAACTAGAAAAGTTGTGTCTAATTAATAAGTTGGGAAAAACAAAGTTCCTAAAGATTAGCAAGAAAACCTTAAGGAGAGGAGGAGCATTCTTGGAGAGTCTTGAAAGCTGCGTAGACTTAGATTTCTATTTTATTTCTAAATTTTTCAAAGGGTTTTAAATCATAGAAATACCCATTAGTACTCGGTTCATCATTTGTTGTTTATTTATTTATTGTATTTATTTAAATAAATATCTGTTGATGTTTGATTGATAACATAATCATGCATTAGTCAATTACATTCCATTCATGATACCCCACAAAGTTTCTCATTAATCATGCATTTTTTAGAAACATGATTATCTAGGATTGTCCTATTTGTTTATATGAATTGTTTTGGTGAAATCAATTGCATGTAAACTACTAAGTATTAAATTAGTTAAAACATAGTAAATTACACCATAATAAAGGCAATAGATTTTTATAGGCCTTTAAGATAACCAACTTTATTCAAAAAGCGTTTTAGTAAAGTTAGATGAATGTAATGGGTAATTATTTAAATCACATTAATTATAGAAACATGCTCTTTTATAATTATATTTTTTGTAATTAATTACATTCATAAGGTTATTAATAAACTAGTAATTAATTTGGAATTAATTAATTAGTTTTATAAAACACATTTAATCTTAAATAGTAAGTGGGAGAAGGCGAACATTTCAATGTGACCTATGGTCTCCATTATTAGTACAACACAGTGAGATATGAATAGGGCCTCGAGGCAGCTTTGTTTTCATCCCCGTAAGGAAGGTTTCTAGACACATCAATACCAAGGTTGGCTTCTTACGAAGATAGGAGGAAGTAATGTATTTTACGCTTGACCAACCCTAAGGCGACACTCTCTAAGTTAAGTCATGAAATCCGAAATAATTGGTTACACTTACAAAGATGTAATTAGGATTTTGCAATGGATAATTACATCTTGACAAAGCCAGCAGCACTTTATATTTAAAAGAGAAAATAAAGAGTTATTTTAAGTTTTAAATTATAAAGATAAGATTGCCTTATAAGATTGACCCTAAGGCGACACTTTATTTATTGGGTAGTTTTATCCTGGAAAAGTAAATGCTAGTTTATGTGTTTTAATTGTTGCATTCATGTATCATGATTACTTTCCAAATATTGATAATTTTTCAAATGATAATATTATTGTTGTTTATTTATTTAAGTAATGTCAAATGGTGGCAATCCAATAACCGCTTTACTATCACTTGAAAAACTTAATGGTGATAATTTTATAAGATAGAAATCAAATCTAAATCTTATGTTAATATGTGAGAACCATAAATTTGTCCTGACTAAGGAATGTCCCGAGCAGCCCGCTGCCACTGCCCCAAAGAATGTTCGAGACAAGTATGATGCTTGGATCCAACCCAATAATAAGGCAAAGTGTTACATGCTTGTGAGCATGAATGATGTTATGCGAACAAAGTATGAAACCATGGAAACTGCATTTGAGATAATGGATTCTCTGAAGGCCATGTTTGGGCAACAATCTGATCAAAGTAGACATGAGGCTACTAGAACCTACATGACTACTAAGATGAAGAAAGGTGTTTCTGTACGTGAACATGTTTTACACTTGATTAATATGATGCATGTAGTAGAAATACATGGGCCATCATTGATGATCGTACACAAGTAAGCATCATACTGGAATCACTCACTCCTACCTTTTCCGCGTTCACCACCAACTATATTATGAATAACTTGGAATTCAACATGACCCAGCTTTTGAATGAACTACAGACATTTGAGTCTCTTAACAAATCCATTAATAAAGTGACTAAAGAAAATGTGGTAGAGGAGAAATCTTCAAACTCTGAGGAGAAATCCAAGAAGAAAAAGAAGAACAATAATAAGGCCAAGGGAGAGGGAAAAAATTCCAATAAAGGCAAGAATGCAACAAAAGTCAAGGAGAAAAAAATTGACAACAACTCCAAGAATAAAGAACCCAAAGGAAAATGTTTCCTTTGTGGAGTTTAAAGTCATTGGAAGAGAAACTGCAAGAAGTATCTCTCTGAGCTGAAAAAGAAAGGTAAATATGATTTACTTGTACTTGAAGTTTGTGTAGTGGAAGACGATATGTCATTCTAGGTTTTAGATTCAGGAGCCACTAATCATGTTTGTTCATCCATGTAGATACTTGAGTCATCAAGGGAGCTGACAAATGGCAAGGCGACCATGCGAGTTAGAAGTGGAGCTCTCGTTTCAGCAAGAGCAAAGGGAACAGTCCGCTTAATTTTTGGGAACAATTATTTAGTTTTGAACAATGTTTATTTTATTCCTAGATTTTCTAGAAACTTGGTTTCTTTGTCTATGTTGCATGAACAATTTTTTTTAATTTCTTTTAGTAATAATGCGATTGTTATTTCAAAGAATGGTTTAAAATATGTCAAGCAGAACATAATAATAGACTGTATATGCTCAAATCAAATGAACGAACGCTCAATAATTCAGAATTATTTAAAGTAGCAGAACCGCAAGGTAACAAAAGACAAAATGTTTCAAATGCGGATGACACATACCATTGGAATCTTAGACATGGTCATATAGGTCTAGATAGGATAAACCGGTTAAAAAAAGATGGACCTTTGAGAGAAGTAAGAGTTGTAACTCTTTCGATTTGTGAATCTTGTCTAGAATGTAAAATGACCAAACGTCCTTTCTCAGCGAAAGGAAATAGAGCCAAAGAACCTTCGGAGCTTGTACACAGTGATGTTCGTGGCCAAATCAATGTACAACCAAGAGGTGGGTATGAGTATTTCATCACTTTTAGTGATGATGATTACTCAAGATATGGTCATACTTACCTAATGCTTAGGAAATTTGAAACCTTTGGTAAGTTTCAAGAATTCAAAGCTGAAGCTGAGAAGCAGTTAGGTAAGAATCGAAAGACACTTTGATCTGATCGAGGTGGAGAATATTTGGATTTAGAATCAAAAGATTTCTTGATGGAGCATGGTATTCTATCCCAACTCACATCACTAGGAATGCCATAGAAAAATAGTGTTTCTGAAAAAAGAAACAGGACCTTGTTGGACATGGTCAGATCTATGTTGAGCTAGTCTTCACTTCCTCTCTCATTTTAGGGACATGCACTTCAAAAGGAAACTTACATTTTGAATGTAGTCCCATCTAAGACCATTATAAAAATGCCACTGGAACTTTGGAATGGAAACAAACCTAGTTTGCACCATTTTGGCATTTGGGGCTGTCCTGCTCATGTTCTTAGACCTAAATTAGGGAAACTTGAATCAAGGTCGGAAGTGTGAATTTTTGTTGGCTACGCTCTAGAAACAAGATGTGGTTATTTTTATAGTCCCAAGGATCAAAAGGTATTTGTTTCAACAAATGCGACCTTCCTTGAACATGACTATATGAATAACTATAAACCTTGAAGCAAGGTAGTATTAGAGGAACTCACAGCTGATAAGACTCCATCACAATAATCTTCATCATTAAATGATAAACGACAAGTCGAAGAAACCATGATTCCTTGATAAGAAACCCCAGTGCAACGTCGTAGTGTGAGTATTATGAGACAACCTGTTTGCTACGAACATGAGGCACATGTCCTTGTTTTTAATACAGACAAGGACGATCCATTAACCTTTAAAGAGGAAATGGATGATCTTGAAAAGGAGAAATGGTAAGAAGCCATGAACAAGAAATGGAATAATGTATTCCTATTCTGTCTGGGAACTTGTGGATCCACCTGAAGATGTCAGGCCCATAGAGTGTAAGTGGATATATAACAAGAAAAGAGGTATAGATGGGAAAGTAGAGACTTTCAAAGAGAGGCTTGTAGCCAAAGGTTACACTCAGAGAGAATGGGTTGATTATGAAGAAACATTTTCTCCTGTGGCCATGCTCAAATCCATTCGTATCCTCTTATCCATAGCGGCTGCCAATGATTATGAGATATGGAAAATGGACGTCAAGACAACATTTCTGAATGGCTATCTTGATGAAAGTATCTATATGTTACAACCAGAAGGGTTCACAAAGAAAGGGGAAGATCAAAAGGTGTGCAAGTTGTTAAAATCCATTTATGGATTAAAGCAAGCATCTAGATCTTGGAATATCACTTTTGATGAAATAATTAAAACATATGATTCGAATAGAATGTCGACGAAGCATATGCGTATAAATACATCAAAGGAAAAGTGGTGGTTTTCTTAGTTGTTTACGTTGATGACATTTTTGTCATTGGGAACAATGTAGAGACATTGTCAAACGTAAAGAAATGGTTAGCTGAAAAGTTCCAAATGAAAGATTTGGGCGAGGCGAGCTATGTTCTGGGAATCCAAATCTTAAGGGATAGGAAGAACAAGCTCTTGGCACATTCTCATGCTAATTATATAGATAAGGTGATTGAAAGATTCTCTATGGAGAATTCCAAAAAAGGTCATTTATCGACCAGACATGGAATTTCTCTCGCCAAGGAACGATGTCTCGAGACACCTCAGGAGGAAGAGGATATGACATAGTATCCCTATGCTTCAGTAGTTGGGAGTCTGTTGTATGCTATGTTGTGTACTAGGCCCAACATATGTTATGTAGTTGGGATTGTAAGTCGTTATCAATCAAATCCTGATTTGGAACACTGGATTGCAGTAAAGCACATTCTCAAGTATCTTAAAAGAACGAGAGACTATATGCTAGTATATTCAGGAGGTGAGCTAAATAGTATTGGATACACTTATTCTAATTTCCAATCAGACAAAGACATTCGAAAATCGAAATCTGGGTCAGTATTCCCTCTTGGTGGAAGAGCAGTGGTCTGGAGAAGCATTAAGCAATTCAACATAGCTGATTCAACCATGGAAGTCGAATACATAGCGGCTTGTGAAGCAGCTAAGGAAGTGGTTTTGTTGAGGAAGTTCTACACTGATCTGGAAGTTGTTCAATATATGGATGAGCCATTAATCCTGTATAGTGACGACAATGGAGCAATAGCTAATTCCAAAGAACCTAGAAGCCACAAGAGAGGGAAGCATATAGAAAGGAAACATCATTTGGTAAGAGAGATTGTACATTGAGGTGATGTGACTGTTATGAAGATAGTGTCGGAACAGAACCTGGCTGACCCATTACCCAAGACACTTCCTTTAAAGTAGTTCATGGGTCACGTGCGCAATATGGGATTAAGGGAGATGCCTAACTTCCTTTAAGGGAAAGTGGGATATTGTTAGGATTAATGCCCTAAAAGCATGTAAAGACATTTTATTAGTTTTAAATTAAAGTACAATTTTATTATATTTTAATGTTATAAATATAGTTTGAATTGATTATATAATAATATCAAGAAAATTCCCTATTCATTCTTGAGAATATGATCTTGTATTAGTACGAGAGAATTAAGATCATATATAATGAATAAAATAGTCAGTAACATATTATAGTAATGAATCTTTAATGAATGGTTACTAGTATGGTTTACTAAGCATACGAGTTGCAAGTAATCTAGATTCGGATTACTGATGTGGATAGACATCTTAGTAAAGGTGTTGTATATAATAGAGATTATATATGACAAGACCGATGAGAATTAATTATCTTTATAAACTTGTCGTTTGACATAAAGATTTAATTCGTATCATAATAGATGATCATTTGTAGATCAGTCTAAATCCTGAGTATTTATGAACTCTTGTTTAGGTTTATTGGATCTTTTAATTCACTCGTTAAGATCTCTTAGAATAAGGAGGCTAATGTAACGTCCTGGATAGCCAAGACCGTTACACTGTGTGTTTATAAGGTGCCAGACTTGCTAATCAAGTTATTTACGTAAAATCGTGTTACTGAAACAGTAGAGGAACTAGGGTTAAAAATGTTTTGGTCTCAAAAGTTATATTTTCATTACTAAGCATTGTTTATTTACATGGGATCCCAAAAATGACAGTTTAAAAGCCATTTACAAAAGTTACAAAGTTTAAATACACTAACTGGCCATACTAAGGCAAAAACGAGCAGTTAGGTAGTCCCTGTCCTGGTCCACTCCTCGATCGTGGTGATCGAACAGCTAGCTATGTACATTTCACCTTGGAGCTCTCCACCTCGGGCTTGGTCCAGCCTGCCCTTGCCTTAACCTGCACCACGTAGCACCCGTGAGCCAAGGCCCAGCAAGAAAGCATGATAACATAATAAGATCAGCAACACTTAACAAATATTTCACAATGCTCAACCAAGAATTCAACATTTCATACATTTATCCAATCTGTAATAACAGTTGTCGTCCAGACAGTCAATCAACTATGTTCATAGCACAACATTCACGTTCATAACCAATAGATTGTCATACCCATCAAATAACATTCAGGGTTGGCGCCCTTAGTCGCACCCTCTATTTGGCACACTGTCTTCGGCTCAATAGGGTCGCCCCCAGTGTAATACTCACTGACTCTGGCCAGCTTAACCAAGCTCAGTGATAAACAAGCTGCCTCAGCTCCCAGTGGCTGAGCCGCGCCCCAGTGCGCAAATAATGATTCCGACACCCTTAGGCCGGTAATCGCATGTCCCATGGCGTAATAACACCATCTCACGACATGATATACAAATATTGGGAACACTTAGTCCCATCGTGACCACATGGTTAATCACATTTACATAACAATACATACCAACATAGGGAACACTTAGTCCCAACCTAACCACATACTCAGGTGCAGCTTTCTTACCTTTCAATTCACTGGTTTCCGATGCCACGAAGCCGCGAGCACGGTCCTCTACCTCGAGCCTCTCCAAAGTCCTAATCACAACACAAATACAATATTCTTTGTCATTAACCAATCCAAGACTACCTTCCCGGAACCCAATCCACACTCTCGGAACCCCCAAAACCTTAGAACAACACCCCGGAGACATCTCCCGAACCCCCGGAGCAAAGGCCAAAAATTGCCAAATGTGACACCCTGAAATTAGCCTTGTGCCGCGGCACCACTTCCTTGTGCCGCGGCACCCACCAGTCAGAGACTCCAAGCCGCGGCACACAAAACCCGTGCCGCAGCACGCCTTCGCAGCCCAGAATTCTGGGTTCTTCCCTCACATTTTCCCGAGCTCCAACCTCTCCAAATCACCCCAAACTCCATCCTAAGTCCCAAAACCAACTCTAAACCTTTAATAAACCTCAAAACAACCCAAAAACATCATGCCCAAGCTCACTCACACCTTCAATCCTAAAATCCACTCTTGAATTTCACACTTAACAACTCAAACCAGAAAATTAAGAACAGCTTGAACCCAAACTCAAACCACACTCCAAACTCCCTATACCTTAACAGAAACAAGCCTAATAAACATACAGAGACCTTACCTTGAGTGATGAGTCCAACCTCCAGCTCTAAACCTCCTTCCCCCTTAATTTCCCAATTCTGAAATTACATAAAACCAGCCACCAACTTGCCTCAATTCACATTCATTATCTAAACTTCAGACCTAAAACTTGGATATATCATAATCAAGATCTTACCTCTGAATATTCTTGGTCTAAGCTTTCTTGACATCTTCAATCACTCCTTAATTCTCCTTCCAAGAGCTAAATTCAGCTTCTCCCTTCCATCTTAGTTTTGCTCCTCTAGGTCTCCAACATTCAGCATAAAGCCCCTTTCTCCAAATGTTATACGTATATCATATTTTCCCTTCAGCTAATAATCATTTATCCTACCAAATGACTGTTCTACCCTTCCACTCATACCCCTTCCTAACTAAACCTCAAGGCCATACTTGTCTTTTCACCAGCTTTGCAATTCTACCACTTTCCACATAAAACCTGTTACTCTCTATGGTTACTAACAGTTACACGGGTTACCAAATCACCAGTTACCATTATCTAGCTTTCTAGGACCGTCCCGGCACGTGCATCACACTAGTATCACAGCACCCACGTGGTACGATTCACACATCATAATTATCACATAACATAATTCACATAGTCATATAACATGCTTAAAATCATAATCATCACACATAATTCTCATCATGCCCTCCCGACACACTAATCAAGGCCCTTAAGCCTTATTAGTGAATTTGGGTCGTTACACTAATGACTTTTATTTTGGAGATTCAATATCATGGATGGCTGGGAACATGAGTTAAAATATTGGAATCCATGCTTTCCTAACAGATCGAATGTTAGTTCCCTTAAGGATTGATTCTGGAACTGAATAGTTATTGAGCTTAAATCTATAATTAGATTATAGATTAATTATTCGCTAGTGAATTAATAGTACTGAAGGATCAAAAGGAAATTAGAAGGGTAAAACAGTAATTTTTTACCAGCTCTAATTAACGAACCAATAAATGGAGGATAGAACTACATTTATTGATTATATCAATGGGCTACTAGAGAAAACTCTGTAAATATAATTCTATAAATACTTAGAGTGAAATTTCATATTTATAATGGAGTAATCATGGTATTAATAAATAAGATTATTAGATTAAGGAGTTTAATTAATAAACTGGTTTATTTGAGTTTCGTATTATAGGTCCATGGTCCCCAGATCACCTCTGTCCTACACTGTCAAGGGTAAGGATGTCAATAGAAAGAATTGTTAAGAGAAAGAACTAAATTTCAAAGGAATTAATTTTCCATGCCAAGAAAATAATTATTTGATAATTATGGGTAATTGATTAATTGTAAATTAATTAATTATTTAACTATATACTTTTTATTTTGAAAAACTATAAGTTAAAATTAATATTAATCTTGTTTGGAATAATATAAAGAGAGAAAATAAGAAATATCTTATTTATAATATGATATTTATATATTTAATTTTAAAATAATATTTTAAGATAAAGTTAATTTTGAGTTAACTGATATTTATGTTGGAATAAATATCTTGTCTTAAAAGTTGATTAAATAAACAAATTTGAAAATTAGGGCGACCCTAATAGGGCAAGGTGACCCACACTGTAGAGCACATTGTGTGGCACCTAGCATCAGAGTTTTTATTCCTTAGATTTGAATTTTGAATTTCAAATAAATTTGTTTAATCAACTATTTTATTATTTTTTTTAAATATGATTTAAATAGATAATTAAACAAAAATATCTAATCAGTTTTAATTTTCACTACAACAATTTTCACTTTTAATGACTCTCTATAATGACTTACGCCAATTGTGTAAGACATTAAAGTATTCAGGGATATTTTTATTCTAAGGGTATAAGTCATCAAAAGTTCTTGTTTATAACTAAGTGTGTAAGTCAATAAACGTAGTGAGAGACGTTATTTAGAATAAATTAAAAAATTTGAATAAAATAATTAATTTATATATAAATATCAGACATTGGGAGGCCTCTAACTTCTCTCCTGGGAAGACTTGCATACATCTAACGTCTCCCCTGGGAAGACGCCTTCCCAGGGGAGATGTTAAATGTCTACACGTCTTCCCAGGGGAGACGTTAGAGGCCTCCCCTATATATATATAACCCTCTTGGCTCGATTTAATTAATGTATAATAGTTGGGATAATGTTTCTTTTGTTTATTTTGTTTAATTATAGGGGGTTAATATTGAGATTTTAGGGTTTTTGTATGTTGCGGTTTCAGGTGATCTTGGCTCGATTTCAAGCAGATTTGAGGTATGATTTCAATATTAAAAAAATGCATTAGAGTTAGAATGATAGAAAGAATAATTTTTGTGCATTTTTATATGATTTGTGGGTTTATTAGAAATAATTGTTTAAAGTTTAAAAAATAATTTTAGTGAAGATTTGAGATACACAATTGGGATTCTAATATTTGATAAAACATTATTTACTATTTTTTTATTTTTTTTACCATTTAATCCAAAATTGTAGATTTTTTAATTAATTTTTTAGGTTGATTAAGCATATATATATATATATACATATGTCTAAAATAAGGAAAATACTTTAATTTTAATTTTAAATAATAAATTGCATGTATAGATATAAGTAATTCAAGTATATATATTTATGATTTTTTTTCTATTTATATTATTATTTAAATTGAAAATTATATATATTTGTTTATATATTTTATTAGCATTGAAGTAGGTTCATTATATATATTATGTTTTATTTATTTATTTAGTAATTTTTTATTTATTTATTAATTTAATTTTGTAGGTTGTGGTTTTAACTAGAGAGATTTTTGCCCCAAAATTTCTATTTCAAGCACACATTTGAGTTTTTAAGTTTCTAAAATTGCAAGAATAAGTCATTGTTAATCCAATTATTTAGTGATATTTTTTTAGTAATATTTTATTTATTAATTGATTTAATTTTGTAGGTTGTGACTTTAATAGCAAAGTGCATTGCAAAGTGAAGTAAATTTGCAAGCTAGGACTATTAATTGCAAGAAGTACGTACATTATCTTATTTCTTGTTTTAGTATTATTAAAGATTTTTAGAGGAGTTTGAATATCTTAAATATTCGTCCATAGTGAAGTAGGTTCTGAGATTAAAATTGTGTATTGCAGTGATAACAGAAGGTTGAGAACTGTGTGTTTTAGTGAAGTAGGTTATGGAAAATTTGTTTGTGTACTACGGAGCTATAAGGAAGAAACTCATTGTGTGTTGTTTGAATTATTTGACTTCTTGTTAATAGATGGTTAGATCTCTATTATAGGGGAAATGCTGCCCAATTTTGTCTAGAATTATGTATTCTATTATTATATTTTAATTGTATTGTGCTTATTTGATTGGATTTGATTAGATTGACAGATGGCTAGGTTACTATATAGAATAAATGCTGCCTAATTTTTTCATATGCTCGGTCGTATGCTTATTTATTTTTGTTCATTTAATTTTTTATAGACATAGCATAAGATGTGGGTAAAAAATGGATGTCAGCCATTAGGTAATCCGTGAAATATAAAACGGGGATGATTTATTCTTAAGATTTTGTTCGAAAACTGTGAAAAACCTAAAATTTACTTCTTGCCCATGTGTTAAGTGTGGAAATGTAAATAAAATAGATCTTAGTACACTACAAGAAAAAAGTAATTTAGCTACTAAAAAATTGGTAATAACATATTTTTGGTAGCTAATACATTTTTTGCTACCAAAAAATATTAGTAGCTAGTTCGTAGCTAATTCTTCGTCGCTAAAAATTTTTTACTACCAAAAATTTGGTAGCAAGTGTTCTTTATTTGCTACTGAATATTTAGTAGCAAAAACTATTGTATTTAGTAGCAGAATGATTAACTTTTGTGTCCACTGATTTCTTTTTGCTACCACAATTTGGTAGCAAATTACTTCACTTTATTAATAGAATGATTATCATTGCTATTTACTAATAAAACTTGGTAGCAAAATATTTAAAATCGGTAGCTAATAAACTATTATCCACTAAAAAAATGGAGAAATGTTCTTATTTGGTAATTTGTATATTTTGTTTAGTTAGGATTTTTGCAACTAATATATTATAATAATTGCTCAATTGATTTTATATAAATATTAAAACACAATGAAGAAACATTATTAAGAATTTAAGATAAATATATTTTGTATATACATCGGAAATACAAGCTAAGATTGCTTGATGAATATTTTAAAAAAATTACAGTATGGAGATACAATATGGTGTTTAGTACTGGTTTTGCTCCAAAGACAAGTGTAGAACAATTTTTGGATTAATGTCTTCCAATCTCATCTCTCAAATTGTGAAAATCTGTAAAAGGAAGAAATAAAGAGCAAAATACAAGGAAAATAATCAAAGAAACAAGAGTAAGAGATAAAGAGAAAACGAAACTTTGTTAGTTACTAATTACCTTATAATCGAATATATTTCAGCCTTTACCATCGATGAGGTGAAAGAGAGTGTCTTGTTGAGAGATGATCTTTATATATTCTGTAGAGGGTGGTGGCGGTTACACTAATAGTGATAGTATTATAATGTTAGTGGTGAAAGAAAGTGTGGGAGAGGTCTTGTGTGTGTGATAGACAGTTTTACAAGATTATCAAATAGTGCATTACATAAAAATGTAAATAGATTAACAGAAAAATATATTAAGGACTATTTTATTTATTCCATATTATTTATTATATGCTATATGTTAAAATACAATTTCGTTTTTATTTCATTTGTATGTATATGTATGTATTATATATAATTTATAAATCATTTATCAAGTTTTTTAGAATGTGATTTTAATAGCGTAATATTAGTGGTTGAAATACTATTTTGCTAGAAACTAAAAAGTAGCAATTTTTTCTTTAAAAAAAAATAGTAGAATTTTTTTATCTTTTAGCTATCAAAAAATTAGTAGCTAAAATATTTTGTTTTGCTACCAAAACAAAATGGTAGCCAATAATGTATACAATTGTTAATTTTAAATTTTGGAGCCAATAAATTTAGCTACTAAACAAAAATTGGTAGTTAAAAATACTAATTAGGTACTAATAATTTTGGTAGCAGAAACATTTGGTTTTTTTTCTATACATTTTGCAACTAAATCATTTTGCTACCATAATTTAGTAGCAAATATAATTAATTGCTACTAATAATATTTGGTAGCTAAAAACTTAGTAGCTAAAAATATATTTTCTTGTAGTGGTAAGATTAAACAACACTTATTTTTCAATGGAATCAAAAGTAATATATACAATATACAATATTACATCTCGGTTGGATGACGACTGTGTCAATCCAGGCATAGATGAGGATGTATTCGAGTATTTCAAGTCTTTATGTATGCAAAGAGGACATACTTCAATTATTCAACCAAAAGTAAGCAATTACGACTTTAATTATTTTGAAAATCTATACATGAATTTTACTAATATTCTTTATATTAATTAATTGACATTTTTCTTAAAATATTAGCGTCCACACCAACCAGACAATGTGGCATGTGGATATTATGTGATGAGGATGTTGAAGGATTACATTGAAAATTCACGACTTGGACATTACTAGATGAAAGAGGTATGTATATAAATTTATACAAAATTAACAATTTATTTATTATTCAAGTATATATAATCAAATAATAATAATTAACTAATATATTTTACTTTGTATTTTTTGTAGCTAAAAACTACGCCATATACACCAGCACAAATTAATGAAATGCGACAACACTGGGTGAACCATATGCTACTGATAATTCAAAGTCATCATCCCACATATTACTTTTTTTATTTTGTTTACTTTTTCTTTCATACTATATGTCTATCTAGCTAGTGTAATATTTGTTAATTTTGTATGTTTAACAACAAATATTACATTTTTGCATATTTAGCAAGCAAAAAAATATTATATACACATTTCAATTTTATTAATGAAAATTAACAACTTAAATTTGCATATAATTTAGATTTTTTAATAAATATATTTAATTCTATTTCAAAAAAAATTAATATACATAATTCTATTAATTAAAATAATGAAAATAATTATTATTATTTTTTTAAAATATATAAAAACCAATGATGACTCCTAGGGGGAGACTTTGTAGACATTCAACGTCACCCCCTGGGAGTCATTGTAGGGTGTAGGTTACACCCTACGATGACTCCCAGAGGGAGACATTGAATTTCTACAAAGTCTCCCCCTGAGAGTCATCATAGGGTACCTACAACGTCTCTCATGCAGAGACTTTATATACATTCAACGTCTTCCCCTTGGAGTCATCATAGGGTGTAAAACGCACACCCTGTGATGACTCTTCCCAGGGGGAGACGTTGAATGTCTACAAAGTCTCCCCATGGGAGTCATCGTAGGGCTACTTATGATGGCTCCTTCAATAACGTCTCCCCTAGGGGAAGACACTAAATGCCTACAATGTCACCCCCATTTAGTAATTAGATGCATATTTTTTTGTAGTGTCGAATTATATTTTAATTAAATAAAGATTATTTAATTAGATTAAATATCTTTATAAATCTGATATACGTGATATTCATATAATGATGGTTAATTAGACTCTCTCTCTAAAAGGCAATAGTCTTCTCTAAACCCGAAAACTATTCTAAAACTCCTCTTTGTCAAAAATCTCTAGATCCTATGTGTTGAGGACATCTAGGGAGTCACATAAATCAAAATTTTGAATCCTGCGTGCCCATACACGTCCTTGTGTGTTTGAAGATTGGTCTAGAAGATGAGGGTGTGAGATCTCAAAACACTGGATAGGAAGATCGTTAATTTATACAAAAATATCAAGGACACTTGATAGGCTACAGATGTAATCCCTAATCTATTTGTATGGGATTTAATATTTATATATGTATATGATCCTGACATGTATTAATATTAATTAAAATGGGTCCATATATTCTGCTACGCACATTTTATTTGATCACTTGATACTAGCATATGGCTGGGGACATAACTTAATAGATATGAAATCTATACCTTCTTATAGATTGAATGATGGTTCCCTATTGGGTTGGATTTTGGAACTAAAAAGGTTATTGATGTATATCATCCAAAGCCCTCTCGACCTCTCTTTCTCTTAAGCTTGAGGAATTCTTAATGAATTGAAGAATTGAACCAGGGAATTCAGCTGTGGGAATCTATGGGATTAAGCTGGGATCATCCAAAGCCCTTGCTGAGGATTTAGGCTGCAATCTAAGGTAAGAATTCTAGTTAGTTTCTTTAAAATTCTATTGATACCATGTTGAAGGTTTGTGTTTGCATGAGTCTTAATTGTTAGCCAGTTTTGGATGTTAAATGGTGTAAGAAAATGGTTATGGGTTAGTTATGATGATTGGGGTATGAGGATAGGAATTCTGAGCTTGAAACTGAGTTTGGCTGGTCATTTGGGGTATGAAATTGGGGTTAGGCTCGAGGAAAAGGATGCTGGAAGTGTGGTTTTTCTGGGTTTGGGGCTTGGGGTCGCGGCCCTGTTCTTCAGGCGCCATGGCCTGCATGAATTTTGGAGGCTGGAAGCCTCTGTTTGCCAAGCGCGCCGCGACTCAGAGGAGACCTGGTCGCGGCCTGTGTCCCCCATCAGAGGGGGATTGAGCCTTTGTCTAAGGGATGGGTCACGGCCCTCAAGGGAAAGTCGCAACCTACAATGGGGAATTAGGGGGAAATAAGATTTATTTTTTGGGGAGGCTCGAGAATTCAAACTTAGACACTATGAATGTTTTCTACTACCCAGTTTAGTAGAAATCTAGGTCCCAGAGGCTAGCTATTATTTCCTAAGAATTTAATTGGATTAGAAATTGATGGTTACCCATTGACATTGTGACTAGGTTTATTGCCAAGGCTTAGGACTGAGGATGGTGCTCAGGACCGTTTTGTATTCTTCACTCGGGATTCGAGGTAAGAAAACTACACCCTAGTGGTTGTAAATGGAGCCGTGGTTCCAAATATCTGAATATGTGTACTATGTGATTGTACGATTGTTATGATATATGAAATTGGACGGCCTAAGGGTGTCGGGGCTGATGATATGCGTGCTTAACACAACTCAGCCTAAGCGAGTATGGGTAAGCTAGATAAACATAGGGCTCGGTCTAAGCGTACCAACCCTTACTATTTGTGTAACTCACTAGAATATGAACTTGAGATTATATGTTTACCATGGTATAGTTTGATGGTTTTATTATGTTATTTAATTGAACTGATGAGTTATGATTGATTGAATACCATTGTTGTTGAATGTCTCTGCTATTTATGGTTTCTTGCTGGGCCTTGGCTCACGGGTGCTACGTGGTGCAGGTAAAGGCAAGGGGAGGCTGGATCAACCATGAGTTGGAGAGATCTACGGGCGAAGTGTACATAGTCAGCTACTCGACTGCCATGGCCGAGGGAAAGTACAGGGACGAAGCCCTAAAACTTGTATTTTTCCATTAGAATGGCTTTTGGTTGTATTATCTTTTAGAGATTGTAAATTATCACTTTTACCCTATTTTTGGGATCCCATGTATTAAACATCCGCTTTAATGAAAATTAACCGTTTATGATCAAAATCTTTTAACCCTAACCTGATGGTTGTCCTTAGGATCACACTTTTATTCAAATGACGTGATTAGCAAGTCTTGCACTATTTCTAATACACAGTGTAATGGTCTTGGTTATCCAAGGCGTTACACAAATTATGTGTAATATATGGAGGGATGAATGTTTTTTCTCTTAAGGGTTGGTTTTGACGGTGTTTTTGGGTTAGGAAAAGTTCTTAAATTTTCTAGATATACAAAAATTGTAAGCCATTTTGGGGCATAGGAATTTTGTTATTTTTTCTAAAAATTCTGGATAAAATTCTATTATGGCTCGAGGCCCGAGCTTGGCCCTGTTTTCCTTCCACCATGTTTGCCCTGTGCCCATCCCATGCAAGTGTGCCCAAGCATTGTGCCTGCCCTGCGCCCACACCGTGCAAGCGCTCCCCTGTGTCGTGCCTGCCCTGCGCCCACGCTATGCCAGCACACCCCATGCCGTGTCGCGCCCCTGCCAGCCGCCGCCCCCCATGTTACATTCATTAGGGTTTGTGTCATACAAACCCTAATGGATGTGTAATTATCCATTTGGGCCATTTTGAACCCAATATAAAGTGTTTTAATTATAATTTTTGAATTAATTATGGTGAGTCCAAATTCCAACACCTGAATCGTCCTCTCAGGATGCCCGTCAGTCTGAGGATGAAAGGCTGTACTGAACTTCAATTGAGTCCCCAAAGCCTTCTACAGACTACCCCAAAACATGGAAGTGAAGATAGGATCCCGGTCTAACACTATAGACTTAGGGACCCCATGGAGACGTACGATCTCCCTCACATACAACTCAGCATACTGATCCACAGTATATGTCTATCTCACTGGAAGAAAATGGGCTGACTTGGTGTATCTGTCAACTATCTCCCATACCGAGTCATGAAGCCCTACTGTCCTGGGAAAACCTCCCACAAAATCCATAGTAATGTCCTCCCATTTCCATTCAGGAATACCCAATGGCTGAAGGAACCCTGCTGGTTGCTGATGCTCAGCTTTCACCTGCTGACAGGTTAAGCATCTGGCAACGTACTCCACCACATCCTTCATCATCCCGGGCCACCAATATATGGTCTGTAAATCTTGGTACATCTTCGTGGTACCCAGATGAAGTGACTACAGTGTCATATGAGACTCATCCAGTTTCTCCCGTCTAATTCTCTCATCCGCTGGAACGCAAATCTGTCCCTGATACCGAAGCAAACCAACCTCAGATATAGAATAGTCCTTAGCTACCCACGCTAAGACATCCTCTCTAACCCTCAGTAACTGAGTATCTACCAACTGTCCTTCTCTGATCCGCTCTAGCAGAGTCGACTGCAAAGAAATATTGGCCAAACAACCTACCACCAACTCTATCCCTACTCTAACCATCTCTTCAGATAACTCTTTTGATATCTGAACAGAACTATACAACTGACCTGGACCTCTCCGGCTCAATGCATCTGCCATCACATTGGCTTTCCCCGGATGATAAAGAATATCACAATCATAGTCCTTTACCAACTCTAGCCAACACCTCTGTCTCATGTTCAGGTCCTTCTGCGTAAAGAAATACTTCAAGCTCTTATGGTCAGTGTATACCTCACACTTCTCCCCATACAGATAATGCCGCCAAAATCTTCAGTGCAAATACCACCGCTGCTAGCTCCAAATCATGAGTAGGATACCGCTGCTCATACTCCTTCAGCTGTCATGATGCATAAGCTATAACCTTCTCATTCTGCATCAACACACAGCCTAAACCCAACCCCGATGCATCGCAGTAGACAACAAACTTCCCTTCCCCTGAAGGAAGACTCAACACAGGTGCTGTAATCAGTCGTCGCTTCAACTCTTGAAAACTGTCTTCACACTTGTCTGACCAGGTAAATGTCAGATTCTTCCGTGTCAATTCTATCATCGGTGCCGCTATCTTTGAGAAACCCTCTACAAACCGTCTGTAGTAACCCGCTAAACCAAGAAAACTCCGCACCTCCGAGGCGTTCTTTGGCCTCGGCCAATCCCTAACTGCCTCCACCTTAGATGGATCCACCTTAATCCCATCTGCACCCACGATATGTCCAAGGAATGTCACTTCTGGCAATCAAAATTCACATTTCTTAAACTTGGCGTACAACTGATGCTCCCTCAATCTCTGAAGAACCTGTCGAAGATGAAGCTCGTGCTCTATCTCTGAACTATAATACACCAAGATGTCGTCGATGAAGACAATAACAAACTGATCCAGAAAATCCTTGAACACCCTGTTCATTAGATCCATAAAGGCTGCTGGGGCATTGGTCAAACCAAAAGACATGACCAAGAACTCATAATGCCCATACCGCATTTGGAAGGCCGTCCTAGGTATATCCTCATCCTTGATCCTCAGCTGGTGATAACCAGATCGAAGATCAATCTTTGAGAACACCGTCTTAACCTGCAGTTGGTCGAACAAGTCATCAATCCTTGGTAGGGGATACTTATTCTTGATAGTCAACTTGTTCAATTCCCTATAGTCTATACACATTCTCAAGGTCCCGTCCTTCTTCTTCACAAATAAAACAGGAGCACCCCACGGCGAGTAACTAGGTCTAATAAACCCCAAATCCAGAAACTCCTGCAGCTGTATTTTCAATTCTTTTAGTTCTGCCGGCGCCATCCTATGCGGTGCCCTCGACACTGGCTCTGTCCCTAGCGCCAACTCAATAACAAATTGAATCTCTCTATGCTGCGGAAACCCTGGCAAATCCTCAGGAAACACATCCAAGAACTCGCAAACTAGTCTGGTCTCGTCCGGCTTTACTGGTGAAACTCTGGTGGTATCCACCACACTAGCCAGAAAACCTATACATCCACCCTACAACAAGTCTCTGGCTCTTAACGCCGATATCCTGGGCACGCGGGGTCCATGCACCGCTCCCACAAAAACAAAGGGGTCCTCACCCTCTGGTTCAAAAGTCACCATCTTCTTCCTGCAGTCAATGGTAGCTCCATACCTAACCAACCAATCCATACCTAGAATCATATCAAAATCCTCCATAATTAACTCAATCAAATCTACTGATAACTCACTACCATCAACTATCACTGGCACTGCTCTAATCCACCTCCTAGATACTACCAGTTCCCCTGTAGGCAAAATAGTCCCAAACCCTGAAACACAATACTCACTAGGTCTACACAGTCTATCAATCACCTTACTAGAAACAAATGAGTGTGTAGCACCAGAGTCAATCAATATAGTAAAAGGAGTGCCAGCGCTAGAAAGCTGACCTGTCACTACCGAGGGACTAGCCTCGGCCTCTGCCTGCGTCAGGGTGAACACTCGACCTGGAGTCAAGCTGTCCACCCTCCCTGTCTCTCCCGTCTTCACTGTCGGGAAGTCTTTCCTGAGGTGTCCCACCACCCCGCACACATAACAGGCCTTAGCCCGACATTCGCCCGGATGGCGTCTCCTGCACCTCGTGCACTCTGGATAAGTCCTCCATGAATCACCGCCTCCCTGACGGCCACCCTAAGTACCCCGACCTCTCCTATTAGGACCAGGAGCGGTCGAAGCCTCAGGGGTCTTCCTCTTCAAATCACTGGGGCCTCCGCCCCTACCTGAACCAGAATATGGAGGCATCGCCCTGCGGCCCTCCCTCCTCACAGCACTCTCTCTCCATATCTTGTTTTCTGCTTCCTCAGCGGTAAGACCCTTCTCCACAGCCTGGGCATAAGTTGTCACTCTAGGAACTGTGGTAATTCTCACATCTCGGGCTATCATAGCATTCAACCCTCTGATAAATCTGTCCTACCTAGCTACATCAGTAGGCACAAGATCTGGTGCAAACTTCGTAAGTCTGTGAAACTTCAAGGCATATTCTGTAACTATCATACTGCCCTGAACTAACCCCACAAACTCATTTATCTTCGCTGCCCTGATGGAAATATTATAGTACTTCTGACTGAATAGATCCTTGAATCCTTCCCAAGTCAATGCAGTAACATCTCTGGTCTGTGATGCCACCTCCCACCAAATTCGGGCATCCTCTCTCAGCATATATGTGGCACAGGCCACTCTGTCATGTCCTTCCACCCTCATAAAATCAAGAATGGTAGTAATCATAGTCATCTACTGTTCACCCTTCAGTGGATCTAGTCCTCCCTCAAAGATCGAGGGTTGTTGCTTCCTGAACCGCTCATTCAAAAGTTCCCACTTGTTCCCCACCTCAACTAGCTGCACAACAGGTACCACTATAGGTGGCACAATAGGGGTAACACTCCCAGATGGAGCCTGCTGACGCAGAATCTGGATCTGCTCATCTTGGCTCTGAAGCTGAGCCTGCATATCTGCCATCAACTGCTGCCAGTTCTCAGGAACTGGTGAAGGGGTCGGACCCTAATCATCATCTCTAGCCCCAGACCTGTCGGATAGTCGCGTGGATTTTCTTGGACGCATAATTATCCAAGTCAATCTATAATCAACGACTCGGCAATCAGGCTATGATGACAGGGTAATAATCCTTTCATGATCCATCACTGGAACTCCAATCATTCACAAGCAATCAATATATAACAATTTATCCAGATATTCATCCACATGCACAGCAGTGCTAATAAGCACGCCTCAATAGCATCATGCAATAGTCAAGGGCCAGGCCCTATTAGTATCTCATGCTCCCTATTAATCAAACAGTTATCAACAGTCATATCTCATTCAAATCATTTAAACACATAATCATGTATACACAATTTACCAAACCATGAGTCGAGCTTGTCTCTCGCAGCGAATGTACATCTCCAGCCAGTCTTCAGGAATCCATAAACCTAGGACGATCTGATACAAAGTTGTAACGCCCTGGATAACCAAGACCGTTACACTGTGTGTTTATAAAAGTGCTAGGCTTGCTAATCAAGTCATTTAGTTAAAAACGTGTTACCGAAATTATAATGGTATTAGGGTTAAAAGATTTTGGTCTTAAAAGTCACATTTCCTATAACTAACATTTCATGTTTACACGGGATCCCAAAATAATAGGTTTAAAACCATTTACAAAAGATTCACGATCTAAATACAATATTAGCCATACTAAGGCAAAATAGACAGTTCAACAATCCATGTCCTGATCCATGCCTCGGCCAAAGCGACTGAACAGCTGACTATGTACATTTTGCCCCGCAGCTCTCCATCTCAGGACTGGTCTAACTTGCCTTTGCCTTTACCTGCACCACGTAGCACCCGTGAGCCAAGGCCCAGTAAGAAAACATAATAACAGAGCATAAGCAATCAATAGACAATCCAATATCTCATATTGCATAAACATGTTCTCAATCATATAAACATTAAGAATAACCAAGTATTCAGCATATTAACATATCAACTCATATCATACACCAATTCACAAGTGATTACTAGGGTTAGCGCTCTCAGGCCGCACCCTCTGTTATCCCACTGATTCCGACCCCCTTAAACCGAGCTCAGTGAATATTAAGCTGTCCTCGGCGACCAGTGGCCAAGCCGCGCCCTGTGCGCAAATATTGAATACAGCACCCTTAGGCCGCTATCACATGTCCCATGGCGTAATACCATCATTGACATTATACAAATATTGGGAGCTCTTAGTCCCATCATAAACATATAACCGGGTGCAGTTTTCTTACCTTTAGGTTCGCTAGCTTTGATCACTTGACTCCTTGAGCGTGATCCCTCTCGAGCCTTAGCGCTCACCTAATCACAACCATAGGTCAAAGTCATCACCAAACCTCAAGTCCAAAACCTAGCCTTGGGACCAATCCTGAGCCCCCGGGAAGTCCTAATTCCACCAAACAGGGTGGTGGAATCGAACCCTGAACCCTTGGTCAAAATCCCTTGTAAATAACGCTAAAATCCCTTTTTGGAAATAGGGCAGCGCTATAGCTCTCTAAGGAGGGCGCTACAGCGCTACAAGCAGAACCAAAATCCCCCAGAAAGCATGGCCTAGCGCTACAGCACCCAAAGGCTAGCGTTGTAGCGCTAGTCTAAGATAGCCAACACCACATTTTCCCTTCCTGCGATTTCCCCGAGCCAAACTCAACCAAAACTTCTCCAAACCTTCACCAAACTTAAAAACAAGCTTATTAACACACTCCACTCATCCCAAGCATCCCAAATACTCAAAACCCAATCACATGCATCCCTAATCTCAAAATTCACCATTGTTGCTCATATACTTGAGAAACTCAGCAAAACAGTCAGAACTTCAAAGTTTAAAGCTTAGAATTTTATACCTTTGATGGAAATTCAATTTCAAGTTAACTTCTTGACCTCCTTAGCTTGCTCTTCCCCAATTCCTGGGCTTGAGTTCCCCTAAAGTTCCCATCAACTCAGCTTAGACACCATAGTTTAAACTAACCAAACCAGAAACTGAAAACTCTAAAGGCTTACCTCAAATATTGATGTGTTCTTGCTAATCCTTTGCCAGCCCTTCAAGCTTAGCTTAGTACCCTTGTTGCTCAGCCTAACCTAGCTCCCTTCTGAGTCTTGCTCCAAGAAAATTGAAGAGAAATGGTGAGAGAACCACAAACCGACCCTTTGGAAAAACTACTCTGTTTTCTCCCTTTTCTTTTTCTTCCTTTTCCTTCTTTTCTTTCTTTCCACAGACTTCTAAATTTTTCTAAAATTTCCACTAAGTATAAAGCCTCAGCACACTTATCTCTTGTAAGCCAATTGACCATTATGCCCTCCCTTTTAATTTTAAACCTTTAATCCACTTAGGGCATTTTGGTCATTTTACTCAATTCCCGCTAATTCCTTAAGTGTCTCTAATATTTCCCGCTTACTTCCCGATACCTAATTAATCACCAATTATATTCCTCGATGTCAAAATAGACTCCAATATACTCACTAAATTCCTATTTATACCCCCAGGCTCACCCAGAGCCAGGTATAAATCCCCGCCATGACTTTTTCGCTAATCTGCTCACTAGGATCGTCTGGAGTCACAGATCACAGATATATCCACATAATAATGTGGTCTCAACAATTATCACATATATATACAATTATGCCCACAACGGGCCAAAATTATGATTATGCCCTTCTAACTTAATCAGGGCCTACATGCATACTAATACACATAGTCATGCATCTCAAATTTAAAAATAACCATATAAACATGCTTTTAAATCATAAAATCACATATATTCCAGTTATGCCCTCCCGGCACACTAATCTAGGCCCTTAAGCCTCATTAGTAAATTTGGGTCATTACAGGTATACATTTAATATAGATTATTCCTCTTTACATTGGGATATGATTTGATAACAGAATATAATATACTCCCGATATCTCGGCTAATAAATGATAAATATGCAATATATCCTGGGCATTAATGATTGTATAAAGATCCTCTAAGTCTCTTGGGATCCCTCAAAATGTGTTCTAACAAGATTTCCATGAGCTGAATATCTTCACCGAGCTGGGGATCCAAGTTTATTTGAACCTTAGCTCGACTTAACTTTAGTGCGCCCAAAGGAGGTTTACAACACTATATGTCTCAAGCTGGATCGTTATCCTATGATGCGGCCTGATACTAATATGAATGTCGTACTGCCAAAACTCAACTAGAGCTGCTCACATCATTATTAATCAGAAGTTCTACTTGACTACTTTTCACATATCCATCTGCTAGCTGTACCCCTAGCCGAGTGATTAAACTAGTGCTAATTTTTAGGGTACAATATTTGCCCCCCAAGCTTCTGCTCGTGCTTGATGTCGTCCCTTTCTGACATGCACAGTAAGGGCTTTTAGGCTTCTGCCATGTAAAATTGTGCCTGCCTACTACTCAACTACTTGACACATGGCTGTCCATAATTGGCATCCGTTCGGCACTACAAGAAAAAACAGTATTCATAACACTTAAAAACTGCTAACCAGGAGTATTGATAACGCTTCTGAAAACGCTAACATAGCCCCTGTTATTAAAAGTCCTGTCTTTTCTATAACAGTATTCAAATGTTATGTTCGATGTTATCTTAAACTATTCAATAACACATTTTTAGTTGCTATAATATTCAAATAATAACATTTAGTTAGAGTATTTAGTTATAAATTTGAATTTTAATCTTATACTTTTTGAATAACACTTTTCAACTATTACATTTGATTATTTTGATAGTGTTTTTAGTTTGTTATATTATATAAATCATAACAATTTGTTACGGTTATAATATGTTTCTAAATTTTAACATATTAAGGTTTTTTATTGTGATAAGGATACTTATAAGTTTTCTTTTTTAATTAAAAGATTTTCATTATTGTATTTTGATAAAAAAAAAATCAAAATTAATCATAAAATGTAATTCTCAATAGATTGATAAACCATAAGTATTACATTAAATAATAACTAATTCAAACCATGAATGTGTCTACTTCATGAGATCTTAGTTCTAACTTAAGTTTGAAAGCATAACATAATAAAGTTTTATAATCTTAAACATTTTTTACTTCAAAAATGAAAAACAGAAACATTACAAGATACACAAAAGTAAACCATGCATGACACTTGCTCCATCCTTCAATTCATCATCATTTGTGCACTTGTCTTTGTGGTGAGTCCATTTTTTGTGCACTTGTCATATACCTGTTTCCCTTTTTTCCACAGATCCATGTGTAATCCCCTTTGCAATAAAGTCAGTTGTAGTCCACAAAAGGCCTATTGCCGTCAAGCTTATGTTAAGCTCTGTCTTTTGAGCACTGTAAGCTCCAGTCACATCTACACACCTGTAATATTCGAGTGTAATAATGGAATCACACCAGCAATTACTTAAAGTAGTAATTCTAGGGCTTTCCAAAAAAAAAAAAAAACAGAACCAAATTGCCTTGTATTAATTAAAAATGCATGAAAGTTGTAATTCTAGGTTTCTATGTTGCAAGTAATGAAATTATCAGTTTTTATCAGGTTTCTATGTTGAAGAATGAAAAGGGTGATCAATGATAAGAAATGTCAATTCTTATTTCACTAGTTAAACAGCCACAAACTCTTAGGAAGACAGTGTTCTCACATTATGTGATATCCCTTTGGGTCTGGTTGACAAGTCCTGGAAGTGATCTGAACCTAAAACATCACATATGGATTGATCTAATGCATCTAGTGCCATCTAACACTTTCTTAAAGATCTTAAATTTTCACCTAAAATATTATATATATATATATAAACATATATCCTACTAAACAAACAGTGAGTTACATGATTTACCTGAGAATTCAAAGAGGAAAGAATACTGAAGTCGCTATACTGGCCAGACGATTCCCTCAATAACTTTTTTACACCAGTAGAGACCTCATGTCAAGATAAACTAAAGCTTAATATACTTAAACAGTTAAACTCTATAAGAATGCTGCAAGAAAATCCCAAACAAAAATACTTGTTTCTAGTTACCAAATAGCAACCAAAATCAACTTTTCCTACCCTCTTCATGTTTCTTTTCCACTTCTCATTGATAAGTTCTAACAATAAAAATCTATAATTCCTCCCTTTTTCTCTCTACTTGATCAATAATCATGTTTTTTTTTACTGAACCTTGGAAGACATTTCTTATGCAGCCTAGGATTTGATTTTGAAACCAAAAGACAAACAATCATTCATTTATAAGCTATTTTGGTTGTACAAATTTTTAATTTAATTTCCCTTAAAACCAAATAGATTATTACATACATATGCATGAACCTCAGATGAGATGAACCTCATACCACTAGCTATTTTGCACAGCTTAATGATTATATGTGCTAAAGATAAAAATAAATGGAGATGCTTAAAACTTATCAAAGATCTATAAAAGATTTCATTAACGCACTTGGAATCCAAACTAACATGTATTTAGCCCAGGTTAGAGAAATTTCGTAGTTATATTTCTCCAAATAGATAACACAGCCCTGTTACAACATATACCTTACAAGATACAGTTTTCTCTTCCTCTTTTATTCTTCATTTATTTAAATTATAGGCACACACACACATACACTCAAAAATATGAGACCCAAGAGCAGTTATTCTGTAAGGAACACTTTCTTAATCTCCATACCAACTTCTACTTTCTGAGTTTCATGAGTTAGATTAGTTATAAGTTTACAGCATAAGTTATCTACCAGTATATGTGTATACATTTTGTTTATACCCGCAGTAAAAATATCTTTCTATAATGCAGTTTCAGCTATGCCCTTAAGACATGAAAATTTATAGAAAATATTTGTGTGATAATGAAAATGTAACAACTGACACATATTGGTGTAGGTTCCTTAACATTTACAAAATAAATAAATCCTAAATAAGGAGTAACAAAAGTAATAGTGCCACACTAAATCTTCTGGAAACACTTCTAGAACCATTGGACTTAAAAGATAATGGCAGCTGCATCAGGGAAACAGAAATCAAGAATTTGATTTTGAAGCTTCTCTCCAATTAATATACAATATTGACTAGCATCCTAGAAACACTAATGACTCAAGAAATCATGGAAATTGGGACAAAAAAAGGACTTATGGAAAAATATATAAGAACCACATATATATACCACTACAACTAATTTATTGACCACAAATGAAAATATTGAAATGACTTTCACTACCAACTAAAATTGACTGTCAAGAACAATACCGCAACATCCGAAACAACAACATGGCGTAGAAGCATAAACAAAAAACTACAGCTAAATTCAGGAAAAATATGATCATCTAAAGTTTTAAGTGGACTAGCATTATCAACCCATCAACAGTCAGCAATCAAAATTCAATCCTCCACTAGTAGAAGATATGTGAGAGTTCTTTTAAGAGTAGCAATCTCAAATAATGAAACTCAGTAGATTTAAATAAGCGAGCAAGTCAGTGAAGCAGATGAGAAAGCTTCCAATACAAAAAAAAAATATCACTGACCTCTTTCTAAAGAACTTAAAGACATATTCAACATCGCGGTCAAAGTAGCTGAGGATGAGGATATATGAGAATGAAATATACAATAACTATCAAGTACGATAATTAAATTATACACAATTTTTCAAGTCTTTAATAAGAGTTCCTTACATCTGCGAATTATGATGAGATACCAAAACCATTTGAGGAAAATCAATCATGGTGATTTTCTCATCATCATTAATCTAGAAAGAAAATGCACCAAATAGAGAACCCATAAGATTAAATAAGGAGATTAATTAACATTTGTAATCTAACAAATGAGAATTTATCATATTCACTCAAGGAAGGCACCTACATGAGAAAAGTGCTATAGAGAAGCAACTACAGGATAACCACATTTTCAATCAAATACAACACTTAAGAATAATGGCACCACAAAGTGCCAGGAGCCATGTACAATACCATTAAGTTGAATTCATTGAAATCACAATGGATGAGACCATGTTCAGCCAGTCGAACAATGACAATTAAAGTAGATGGTCATCATTATAAACCACATATTCAGACACAAAAACAAAGGCACTACTGAAACTAGTAGAACAAAAATGATCAAAGGCCCAAATTCAAAACATGTTTTAATGGTCAGAAATGGAGCTTTAGAAATGTACATCATTATCAAAAATTAAATGCAACAAAGGAAATGACATCATATCAAAAAAGGAAATAACATTATACAAGCAATAAAGGTCTTACGGCCAAAAAAAAAACAAGAAACTTCATACATTGATTATTGGTTGAGAAATGATTATCAATATACATATATAGACCATTAACTTTGAACTAACCTGGTACAAGACCGTCGTAGACCCACGATTCTAGCCATGCCATAGACCCACGAGTCGAACCACGCCGTAGACCCACCGCCACAAGCACCGTCGCACCCACGAGTGTGCCACGCCGTAGACCCACGAGTCGAGCCTCCTTGTCACACGACCCAAGCTGCGGGCCCTCATCACCTTGTTACACACCTGCAAACAAACAAAGCAGAGAAAGAAAGATTGAAAGAGATAGTAGCTCAGAGAGAAAGATAGAGCGAGAGAGAGTTACTGTTGAAGAATGATGTCGCTGCACTGTCCCTCTCCAAAGCTAGTTTCCGAGAGAAGCCCCTGCACCCTTCCATTCACCCGTCGACCATGTGAAAGAAATAGAGGGAGAAGGACAGAAAGAAAAGAGATTGAGAGAGAGACCAGATGTAGGAGAGAGGCAAAATGGCTAAGGTAGAGAGGACACATTTCAAAAAGGCGCAATATACTAATTCATTTGGCGCCCTAATTTCATTTGCTCGGTGTTTTTTTATCCGTGTTTTTATTTGCTTATTCAACAATAACATTTTAAAATTTATGTAATATTTTACCATAATATTTAGTCATATTTCTTGTAGTGTGGGTTTCGAGGAATGTGACTACTGTCCTATCAACTTTTTGACGCCACATGGTTCATTTAATCTTGGCCTTTGGATCACGAGCTGATCCAATAGGATGGTTTGAATCATTTCCTATAGTTTACATATAAATAGGGTGATCAGACCTGAACCTTACCAACTTTGCATTCAAAAAGTTTCCTTTTAAAAGAAAATTTTCCTTTTTTCTTCTCAAACTTCTCCCAAAAACCTTCATCGCCTTTCAGACTTTCAGAAGCTTTTGAGGAACTTCCTATGGACATATCGAAATTTTCTTTAAATCAAACATATAAATATAAGTATCTCCTCACCTGGTTTGAATCTTTTAGTTTTTTATTTTCTAGTGACCATTTTGTTTTACTTCAAAGAACATTCTTTGTTCAATATTGCTTAGGCTATGTCTTATGTTAAATAGGATTTGGTTTAGGCTAAATGAATGAGACTAGGCTTGTTTAGAAATAAGATATTCAAAAAAGTGGGCAAATTTTATGGGTTTTACAAAGAAAATGCTACTGGAAAATCGAATAGAATGCCTGTTTGGAAGTAGAAGCCAAAAGGGTTTTAGGTGTGGTTCTGGGTAGCATAAGGGTCACGATTCCTTAAGCGGTTTTGCATTAAACTGCTTTCAAAAGAAAAGCAGTGGGTTTGACGAGTCTGACACATGAATCCCCAAATATTAGGGAATTTCACGAATCAAAGCACGTAGCCTAGGACCATGCGTTGAGGTTAGAATACAGCTTAGCTCCTGTAAATTTTAAATCCCAAATATAAACCACTTAAACCCTTAGATTTTTGTACCTTTACAGTCATAGCTAGTAATTGTCTTAGGTCGCCACTAATAGGCCACTTTGTCATCATGTGAGCAAAATCATGACCCTTCAAAAGAAAAACGCTGCGAGCTCATTTGCTCAGAGCAAGAATAAGGGCAAGAAAGCCGCCCTTGACTCTCTAATTCCTCATTTTGGCTCTGTGGTGAAGAGGGCACTCGCCGTCGCCTCCAACACATTCTTTGAGGCCAAGCACATTGTGTCCTGGATAACGTCTCAGGGGAAGGTGAGCAAGCTCATGATTTAGATGGGAACTGATGGGCTCCATTCCTGATCTCCGTTGGAAGGAGAGCGGAGCTGCGCCCCTCTCCAAGATGACTATGTGGCTTGGAGTGATAAGCACCTGAAGGCAGGTGCCTTCCTCCCACTGGGCCAATACTTCATATATTTTCTGAACTACGTCTGACTGGCTCTGTTCCAGCTCCCACCAAGCTAATATAGACTTTTGGCGAGGTTAAAATATCTATTTCCGAGGCACGATTGGAAGGTCCCCACTCTGGCAGATATGATGTATTTTTTCTGTCTTAAGGCCAGTCCTGACCAGAAAGGGTGAGGTGATGGTTTTTACTACCTCACTCACTTTCCCAACTTAGCATCCATCATCGACCTCCCCAACCACCCAAATGAATATAATGATTTGTTCTTTATGTCAAATGGGTTCAAGAACTACGAGCACTGATATTTCAACTGCCATCATAAGTCTACTATCTTTATGGATTCAGCACGTGAACTTTCTTATCATTTTCACACTTTCTTTTGTTTGAGTATTCTAACTGAGTTCATTCCTCGTGCAACTATATCCGTGAGGACAGGGCGGTTTGAGGCCCTTAGGGGTCAATATTAGACTTTGTCTAGTTTTCCTCTAAAGGAGAAAGAATTTCGTTAGGTTGTGAACGATGCCACCATGGTGGCCTACAACATGATCAGCAAGGGCCAAACGCTGGCTCTTAGGACCTGAACTCCCCTTCCTGATATTCCCAAGCTCCCCCTCCTCAAGAAGCACTGCTAGCCATTGAAGACATCGAGGAGGAAGAAGACGTGGAACCGCTGATGCGCAAAAGGTGAGCACCTAAAGATAATCAGGGCTTGATCAAGAGTAAGTTGCGTCCGGAGTAGCAGCCGACCCCTCCGGCCAAGGTAGCCAATATGGAGAGTTAGATTGGGTTGCTGCCAGTTTAGGCTAGTTCGCTTTAACCCCAACCAGCTTATTAGTCGTCACCCTACTAACCCGGACGTAAACATAACACTCCTTCAGTGTGTGGATCATTTGGTGGTACACTATCACCATAGCTACCCAAAATGTACTGTTGTATTTGACAACACTCTCCATATTAGGTCCTCAATTTTTTATGAGTATGGGACAAAACGTACGACCTAGCCTTCCTTGTGTCGGGGTATATTCGTTCCTGGTTTTAGGCAGTATGTAGATGAGTCCAGCTCCGAAGAAGGACCTGAACCCCCTAGGACCTAGGAGGTAATAATTTTAGATTCTCCCCCACCTCCGTTAATCCAATAGTTAGAGGTTGTGCCTAGCCCAGTCCATAACCCTGAGTGATCATAGTAGTTTCCTCCCCTAGATCAGAGGGTAGGTTTCTTGATCTTTTTCTTGTCTTTACATTACTTTGACTAATTATTTCTTATATCTGAACATTCTGCTCTTTTTCACGCGAAGAGATGAAGCTGCCAGATGGCCCAGGTTTGAGGGGTGCTTTTATGGTCGGTGGGGCCGGAGCTGGTCCTGTTGTGAAGAAGACCAGATTTACAAAGAAACAAACTCCTAAGACTAGGGCTTCCACCAAGTCTCTAGTTAAAGACTAAGGTGTCAGGTCCACCAGGGAGCAGCCACAAAAGACTCTCGCTCCGGTGACAACAGTCACGGTTCTCCAAGCTTTGCCTCATATTCCTTGGCATGTACCTCCTTCAATATCTCAAGTGATCTAAGGCAAGACTCCCACTGTCTAGATCCCATTTAAGCCACTAGACCTGGCCAGGATCCCCGAGGCGTTTTGGGGTACTATGTACGAGATGGAAAGCCATATCGTTGGCCATTCCTATAGAGCCAACGCCAAAGACCTGAGGGCTATGGAGGAGCGTAATACGCTATAGGGATGAACCTCACTGTGAGTCCTTCTCATTCTTCTAACTTTTCTTTTTCTTTTATTCCTTAGTGTTCTTTTTATAAAAAAACTAATCTTGACATGCCTTATCCTTTTTACAGTCTGTCGTGGCTCAACTCCAAGGAATTGCTCAAATTAAAGCTAGGGATGAGGAGTTCCGAGCCACCCTGAGCACCACCCAAGAGGACGAACAGTCTGCCAATGGTGCCCTATTTTTCTCCTCGGAGAGTGAGTGGTCTGCAAAGGCTGCCCTGACTGCTTCCCAGGAAGGCGAGTAGATTGCCAAGAATCCGGTTGTAAAAGTGAGCCATTGACTGGACTAGTTGCAGGCCGAGAATGAGGGCCTCAGAAAAAAAAGTTGATGAGGTTGGCCAAAGCCAAAGAGGAAGTTGCAAAGCCATCGACTCAAATGGAGGAGATGTTTTATCGTTGTTGGGCTTTCAACCAAGACAGGAACTTATCCTTTATGTAACCAGAGTTATGGAAACCATATCTTGCCAAGTTCAAGATTTGGTTCTCACAAGAACCCTCAAAGACAGCTGAAGCTTTTGATGCCACTGAGGGAGATGGTGAGGAGGTGACCTCTTCAGAGCGAGTCGACAGACCCCAGTGATGATATTATCATTTTTGTTTATATTATTATACTTTTGTAATTAAGTCCCTAGGGACCAAAACAATTGCCTTTGGGCTAAGGTCGAGGTTTCTTCTCCTCGAGATAACAATACATTTTTTAATATATATCTAACTTGTGATCTATTTGTGTTCCCTTTAGGATATGGTTTTCTCATGTTTGTGAATCCTAAAATTCTTGTACAATCAAAATGTTAGGGGTTGTCTTTAGATTGGGATAGATTTTATCGATATCTTAGTTGTATCAAAGATTTTGCTCGCTTAATTACATCATACATGTTAAGAATCAAGCCATGGACCTGGTCATATCCAGGGGTTTTTTAATATGCTTAATAGCATTGTACCTATTAGGAATCAGGCCACAAACCTAGTCGTATACAGGGGTTTTAATGGGCTTAATATCTTTGTTCCTATTAGGAATCAGGCCTCGGTCCTGGTCAAATAAAGGGATTTTAGTAGGCTTAATAGAATTGTACCTGCTAGGAATCAGGCCTCGGACCTGGTCATATCCAGGGTTTTATTTTTATTTTTAGATAGTTCATAAACTTAGTTCATGTTCGGAATATTGAAACCTGAGCTTTAAAAGGACGTTGAATAATCAATTTTTCCAAACTCTAAGTTTAAAAACACTCTTTGGTTATGTGCCCCCCAAGCAACCAGAACTAATAAATGGTCAAGGTTGCTTTTGCCTATGATAAATAAATGATAAAATTGATTACATAATAATCTGTCTGTTATTAAACTGAAATGGCTTCTATAAACAAGCCTTACATAAACGGTAGTTCCGAAAACATTAAAGACAACAATATTATTGATAATACTTTTTTAGGTGTTGGGCATTCTAGGTCCACGGGACTATTTCTCCACCTAGCTTGCTAGCTTGAATGTCCCTTCACGCAAGATCTCCACGATCTAATATGGTCCTTCCCATTTCGGCCCTAACACACCATCCTTGGGATCTTTACATGCTAAAAAGACCCTTCGGAGAACCAAATCGCCTAATCTGAGTCTGCATCCCTTCACTTTCAAATTGAAATAACGAGTGATTTTCTGTTGATAACAAGCGAGCTGTAATTGTGATGCCTCTCGTTTTTCATCGATTAGATCAAGGGATGCACTAAGTAGCTCGTGGTTATGATCCTGATCAAAGGTATTTTGCTTGTGGGTCATCACCATCACCTCAATTGGGAGCATAGCCTCGCTTCCAAGGGTCAAAGAAAAAGGAGTATGTCACGGGGAGGTTCGATGTCAGGTCTGGTAGGCCCAGAGTACCTGCAGTAGCTGCTCGGGCCATAATCCCTTGTCCTCATCTAATCGTTTCTTCAAGCTCGCCTTTAGGGTCTTGTTTATGGCCTTGATCTTCCCATTGGCTTTTGGGTATGTTACCGACGAGAAACTCTTGGTTATGCCATATTTTTCACTAAAGTCTGTGGAAAGCTCGCTATTGAATTGAGTTCCGTTGTCAGACACAATCTTTTTCGGGTGCCCAAATTGACATATTATATTTTTTACAACAAAATCCAAGACTCTCTTCAAGGTGATGGTTGCCAAAGGTTCAGCCTTTACCCACTTGGTGAAGTAATCAATGGCGACTACCGCATAACGAACTCCTCCTTTTCCTCTTGGTAAAGAACCAATCAAGTCAATTCCCCACACTACAAATGGCAAAGGGGATGAGATCATGGTTAGCTCAACAGGAGCATATCGGGAAACTATGGTGAAGCGTTGCCATTTGTCATACTTCTGCACATACGAGACCGAGTCCTTTGTCAGCGTGGGAAAAAATACCCCTGTCTCAGTACCTTTAGAGCTACGTTCTGCCTCACAGCATGGTATCCGCAGAACCCTTTGTGTATTTCTTGCAAAATAGTCTGTGTTTCCTCGGGCAGAACACATCGGAGGAGGGGTAGCGGAGCTTGATACAACATATTTCTCACGTCCTTTTGATTGTTGGGTAGCTTTTCGATTGTGAGGTACTCCACTATGGGGGTAATCCAAGTCAGTTTTATGTCAACCATTCTGACCTCAACCATTTCTGCTGTTATACTTAGGTTTTCCAAGATTTCCACCGAAACTACATTCAGTGTATATGCCTCTTTGGTGGTACCAAGTCGAGCCACAACATCAGCGTTGGAATTCTGCTCGCGGGGTACTTGCTCACCGGAGCTAAACTAAAACTCAGACAACTCGCCCTTTACCTTAGCTAAGTAGGCCACCACCTTGATACCTTAAGCTTGGTATTACCTCAATATTTGATTGACTACGAGCTGAGAATCACTATAACATTTGATTGCCTTTTCCTTGAGCTCTTTTGACACCCTTAGCCCTGCCAATAAGGCCTCATATTCTGCTTCATTGTTGGATGCTTCAAATCTGAACCTGAGAGTTGTATGGAATCAATGCCCTTGAGGTGAGATTAAGATTATCCAAGCTCCCAATCCATTTTCATTAGACGATCAATCAATGAAGATTTTCCATAATTCATGCACTGGCTCCTTTATTAGCTCATCCTGAAAACCTATGCACTCAGCCACAAAATCAGCAAGGGCTTGGCTCATGATTTATTTCCATGCCATATATGATAACTCAAAGTGGCTGAGTTCGATGGCCCATTTTAATAGACGTCTTGACATTTCAGGTTTTTTCAAAATCTACCTTAAAGGTTGGTCGGTTAAGACGTGAATAGAATGGGAATGGAAGTATGGACTGAGCTTCCTTGAAGCCAAAATGAGACAGAACGTGAGCTTTTCTATCAAAGGGTACTGTGATTCAGCTCCAAGAAGTCTTTCACTAACATAATATATGGGTTTCTGTGCCCAATTTTCTTCTTGAACTAACACATCATTGACTGCGTTTTCTGTCATTAGTAGATATAGAAACAAACATTCTCCGGACGTCGGTTTTGATAGTATGGGGGGTTCTGCTAGATGCACTTTCAGGTTGCAAAATTCCTGTTCGCATTCTTCTTTCCATTCAAACTTCTTGTTTCCTCCAAGAAAGTTGTAAAATGGGAGACAATTGTGAGTGGATTTTGAAACGAAACAGTTTAAGGCCGCCACATTTCCAGTTTGGCTATGTACTTCCTTACGCGACCTAGGCGAAGGCAAACGACCTAATTTTTTTTCTGGATTTGCCTCTATCCCCGTTGTGTTGACTATAAACCCCAGAAACTTTCCCAACAAAACTCCAAAAGTGCACTTCTGGGGATTCAACTTCATGTCATATTTTCTCAATATGCCAAACATTCCTGCAGGTCGGCGACAAGGTTACTGGCAGTCTTTGGTTTAATGAGCATATCATCGACATACACCTCTATTTTTCTCCTGATTTGGTTCGTGAACATTTTGTTGAATAACTATTGGTATGTAGCAACCGATAATTTTTAGCCCAAATGGCATAACTTTGTAGAAATATACTTTATGCTCAGTCATGAAGCTGGTATTCTCTTGGTCTGCAGGGCTCATCGCGATATGGTTATATCCAGAATACGCGTCCTTGAAAGGCAGGAGCTCATGACTGGCTGTGGCGTCTACCAATTGATCAATTCTTGGTAGTGGGAAATAGTCCTTAGGACAAGCCTTGTTGAGATCGAAGAAATCAATACAAGTTCTCCACTTCCTGTTTGGCTTCGGGACCAGCACGGGGTTAGCACCCCAGATCGGGTATTTTGCTTCCCTTATAAATCTGCATTTAAGTAGGAGAGCTACTTCTTCTTCTAATGCTTAAGATCGTACCGTCGCAAAAAGGCTTCATTTTTTGGGACTTTGCAGGAACATTCTTGTTGAGGTTCAAAGTATGTGTTATTATACTCGGATTGATTCCCACCATATCCTCATGCGACCAGGCGAAGACGTCCAGGTTCTTCCCCAGAAATTTGAGCAGCTACTTCTTCCTTTCAGCTTCAAGATTTTTTCCAACTTTTACAACTCTTAAAGGTACTATTGGGTCGATATTAATTTCCTTGAGCTCTTCAATTGCTTTGAGCTCAGATCTATCTTCGCCTACTCACAGATCAATGTCATCCTATTCGATGACTTCGTTATCCCCTTCTTGAGGTTCTTCCGCCCAACGGGTAACATCCATTACCCAGGACTCCTCACCTCCTTCTTCTATGACCAGCGCCTCCTACCCAGGTTATGATTCCACTTCATAGCAATGTTGTGGCATTCTCTGGCAGCAAGTCGGTCTCTTCTTACGATGCATATCCCCGAGGTTGAGGGGAACTTCATTGACAAGTGTCGGATCAAGGTGATGGCCTCAAATGCCATCAGCGCGGGTCATCCCAAATTCGCGTTATACACAATCGGACAATCGATTACCAAGAACTCAACTATTTTAGAAATAGTTCGTGCCACATCTCCAAGTGTAACCACCAGTCCAATCATCCCAATAATCGCTATCCCTTCACCTGAAAATCTGTACAGAGTCATTGAGGTCGCCTTGAGATCAGTTACGGACAATCCCATCTTTTATAGGGTGGACCTATAAAGCATATTTATTGAGCATCCATTGTGTACCAGTATCCTTTGCACCCTTCGATTAGTGAGTTGTAGGGTAACCACAAGCGGGTCATTATGTAGGAATTGAACGTGGCTAGTGTCCTCTTCTTTGAACCGTTGTAGTTTTTATAATCATTACTCTGGGACAAATTCCACACCGTTATGAATTTTCAGCTGATTTATATACCTCTTTTTGGCCCCGCTGCTCGTGCCGGCCAAATGAGGTCCTCTGACAATAGTAGTTATATCTCTTCCAACTATTGGGCGTGGGTCACTCGGTTCTAATCTATTTGAGCTCCAAGCTGACATATCGGAGCTTTCGGAGCTGGATGAGAATTTTGCCCAGCAGGTTGATTAGGAACAACCCAATTTTGAGTGTACTGGGCTAATGGTCCAGCCTGAATGAGAGTCTCAATCTCATCCTTCAATTGTCGGCAATCATCAGTGTTATGACCGACATCATTATGGAATCGGCAAAACTTTGAGGGATCTCTCTTTGCCCTCTGCTGCCTTAAATGTTCTGGCTTCCTCCACAGGAGGCGATTACAATTTACCAGGAGAATATGTTCGTGGGTATCCGTTAGGTAAGTGCAGGTGGTATAAACAGACTTGAATTTCTCCACAGACTTGTTCTTCTTCATACCGTTCTGGTTGCCCTCACCATTCCCCTTCCTCTTATTGTTTCCCGCCTGGTTATTCCAGATAATAGGTTGAGCAGTAGCTGCAACACCTGTCACCGCTCCAATGGATTGGATAGGGGCCTGGTCGGTTCCTGCGACAGCAGATCGCGCCTCTTCTAGGTTTATCCACTCCTGAGCTTGGACCAAGAAATCATCTACACTTTTAACTACTTTTCGCTGGAGTTCTTTCCATAAGTCGCCTCTCACTAGGATTTTTGTCCTCATCGCCATGAGCTTGGAGCTATCATCAGCGTCCCTAGCTCGTTCTAAAATAGTGGCGGATCTGCTCAGATATGCTTTTAGGGATTCACCAGGTTGTTGTTTTACATTGGCCAATGAGTTGGCCTCTACATGAGCTGCTTGTGAAGCTCAGAATGCTCTCTTAAACTCGGAAGACAACTTCTTCCACGAGCTTATCGAATGTTTTTTGTACTTTTTGAACCACTGTCTGGCAGGTCCGACTAGAGTCGCGGGGAATTCAAGGTAAGAGTTAATACAAGGGTCAAACTGTGAATGGGCTACTTGAGAGAATATTTATTCTTCTGGATAAATATGCAATTATATGATAATTAAAGTTGCACAATTTATTATTGCATTAATACAATTTTTGAAATTGTGTAGAAATAAAAGAAGTTGATTTTAATCAATTATTTTATTTAAGTGTGAAAGGATAAATATGGATAGTCAAAAATGTTTTTGATTATTATATTTATTAAATTAATAATAAGATGATGATGGAAATTCAAATTTTGAATTTTGAATTTTGAAATTTAAGTTGTTATCTTTTTCTTGAAAAGATGATACCTTGAATTTCTAATTATTAATTAATTAAAATAAAAATGCATAAAAAATAAAATCCTCTTATTTTAGGGAAGTGTTACACACATAGGGCTTCCTGGACTACCCTATGCATGTACCACTACTGATAGTGATTAGTTATTAGTTTTTTATTTTATTTTATTAATTAAAAAAACATTTTGAAAAGGGTTTTTAAAATAGAATGTAACACTTTTTCATTAATTATCATTTATTTATTATTATTAAGATCATAAATTTTATTTGAATATTATTATTATGATAATAATATCTATATATTCTCTATGATAGAAAATAGGGATATAACAGTTTTACAAGAAAATCAGAAAAAATTGATCTTTTTCTCACAAAAGATAAACCTTTCTCTCTAGCCTATAATCAAGAGTCTCATGTGTTGAGAATACTTTTGATTAACAAATTTGATTCTTGTTCTCTATGTGTCCACCCACTTCTTGAGTTGTAGAGAATGTCTTGGAAGATCTTGGTGTGAGTACTCTGGCGAGGATAGGAAGATCGAAATATATACGAAAATATTCAAGGATTCTTGATAGGCTGAAAGGGGTAAATCCTTTTGTATTATTTTTACATATACATATTTTGTTGATTAACATATTTCATATTAAAGGATCCACATATAAAGTTTTTTATATGAATTTATTTTTGTTATATACAATGCTACCATTACCACAATTTTCACTGCGCACTAGGAACGATTCCTAACAGAGTGCCCCCAAATCCGGAGCTACCACCGACTCTGTTGTAAAGGATAAAGGTTCCACCTCCACTCAGAAAAAGCAGCAACAGACGCAACCACTAGCTTCGGTAACTACAACTACAATTCTTGAGGCACCTCATCCTCGTCCTCATCCTCGCGATGAAACTTTTCTGGTTCCCCAAGTTGTTCAGGGCGAAGCCAAATCTATTTAACTCCCAGTCTAGCCACTTAAGGTGGTTACTGATGAGGGGGATGGCGATGAGGTTTCATCATATCGGCAAGTTACCGGAGCTCCGTGATGTTTTAGGGAGAGTTACTTCATCTTTCTTTTTTCTTATTTCATTTTTTTATATCCTTTCTAACTATGCTTTCACAAGCTGAAACAATCGCCTTCGGGCTTAGTTCGAGGTTTATTTTTCCTCATGATATTCATATACTTGTTTGTGTATTTTTGTTACTTTATGATATATTTTTGTTCCCCTTACTTTATTATCTTGCTATGCTTATGAATTTCAAATTCTTTTACACTCGCAATTATGGGGGTTATCTTTAGATAGAGATAGTTTTCGATGGCTTGGCCAATCAATTCTGGTCGATAACCTAGTTATACCCAGGAATTTTCCCACCTAATAGTGTTATACATGTTAGGAATCAAGTCTCGGACTTGGTTACAACCAGGAGTTTGTCTGCTTAATAGCATTATACTTGTTACGAATCTGGTCTCGAACTTGGTTATGTCCAGGAGTATGTCTGCTTAATAGCAATATACCTATTAGGAATTAGGTCTCAGACCTGGTTATGTCTAGGAGTTTGTCTGCTTAATAGCAATATAACTATTAGGAATCATGTCTCGGACCTGGTTATGTATAGGAGAGTGTAGTTGAATTTTGTTTAACTTAGTTCGTATTTGGAATTTCTTTGAAAATTCTATTCAACTATAAAAATCCATTGAATAATCAATTTTCCAAACTCTATGTTTCAAAAAAAAAAATTATTTAATCACACTAATATATTTAAACTCATCTAGGGTTATATGCCCCCCAAGCGAGAATAATTTATGATTATTCTAGGTTGATTTTTAAAAATGAGTATGTGATACATCGCGAGAATAAGATAAGCACGTAGCCATCCCAGGTCATTGAAATTGAATGGCTTATATAAACAAGCCTTACACGGAAAAATACTTAAAACATAAAAAATTAATAGAACTTTCTTATTAGTGATAATATTTTTTTAAGATGAAGAGCATTCCAGGTTCACGGTACCAATTCTCCACTTAACCGAGCTAGTTTGAATGTTCCTTCACATAAAATCTCCACGATCTTGTATGGTCCTTCCCAATTTGGTTCCAATACACCATCTTTAGAATCCTTACTCGCAAAAAACCTTCTTCGAAGCACCATGTCACCTAGCTCGAATCTACGTCCTTTTACCTTCAAGTTAAAGTAATGTTTAATTCTATGTTGTAATTGTGATTCTTCCTGCTATTATTTGATTAGACACAGGGATGCATCAAGCAATTCGTGGTCTCAATTTTGATAAAAGGTTTTTTTTTTTTTCTATGTGTCGTCACTAGCTCTTCAATTGGGAGCATAGCCTTACTTCCAAAGGTTAAAGAGAATGGAGTGTGCACTGTGGAGGTGCGATGTGAGGTTCTATAGGCCCAATGTACTTGCGAGAGCTGCTCGGTCCATAATCCCTTGGCTTTATGTAGTCGTTTTTTCAAGCCTCGACCTGTCTATTAGCTTGCAGATACGCTACTGAAGAGAAACTCTTGATTATTCTCACAAAAGCTTTTGAAAAGATCAGTATCAAATTGAGTTCCGTTATTAGAAACGATCTTCTTCGGGAGCCCAAAATGACACAAGATGTTCTTCATGACAAAACCCATGACTCTATTTAAGGTTATGGTTGCCAAAGGCTCGGCCTCGACCCTCTTCGTAAAGTGGTCGATGGAAAAAATGCATAGCATTCCCCTCCTTTCCGTGTTGATAATGAATTGATTAGGTCAATCCCCCATATTGTAAACGACCAAGGGGATGAGATCATGGTTAACTCAATGGGCACTGCTCGAGCAATTGTGACGAAGCGTTGGCATTTGCCACATTCTGTACGTACGAGGCTGAATCCTTTTCTATAAATGACCAAGGGGATGAGATCAACGTGTTCTCCACAGAAGCCTTCATGTATCTCTTGTAGGATGGTTTGTGCTTTTTTAGCAGAACACACTGCAAGAGGGGCAACAAATGCCCTTGCCTGTGTAGAACTCCCTCAACCATTACATATCGTGGGAGTTGATATAATAATTTTCTTGTGTCCTTTTGGTTATCTGGTAATTTACCGGTTGTGAGGTATTCTAGTATGGGGTCGAGGTTTGTTTTGTGTCCATCACTCCGACCTCAACTAGTTCTTTCGTTATGCTTGGTTTTTCTAAGAAATCAACTGGGACTATGTTTAGTGTATCCACCTCTTTGGTTGTGGCAAGTCAGGCTAAAATATCAACATTGGAGTTCTGCTCGCGGGGTACCTTCTCAATGGAGAAGAACTCAAACTCAAACAACTCATCTTTAACCCTAGCTAGGTAATCCTCCATTTTGATACCTTAAGCTTGATACTCCCGTAATATCTTATTAACCACAAGCGGTGAATCACTATAACATTGGATCACCTTCACTTTCAATTCTTTTTCCACCCATATTCCTACTAATAGTGCCTCGTACTCTACATCATTGTTGGATGCTTCGATCCCAAACCTTAGAGTTGTATGGAATTAATGTCCTTCAGTGAGATCAGAATTATTCGAGCTCCAGATCCATTCTCGTTAGACAACTCATCAATGAAGATTTTCTACAACTCTTTCACCGGTTCTCTCATTGGCTCATCTTGAAAACATGTACATTCGGCCATATAGTCAACGAGCGCTAGACTCTTGATTGTTGTGCGTGGCATATATAATATCTAGAACTGGCTGAGTTTGATGGCCCACTTAAGCAAACATCCCAATGTTTCAAGATTTTGCAAGACCTGCCTTAATGGTTAATCAGCTAAGATGTGGATGGTGTGGAACTGGAAGTATGGCCTAAGTTTTCTTGAGGCCAAGATCAAGCAGAACGTGATTTTTTCTAGTAAAGGATATCGAGACTTAGCTCCCAGAAGTCTTTTACTCATGTAGTACAATGGTTTTTGGGCTTGATTTTCCACTTGAACTAATACAATGATGACTGCATTTTCTGTCACAACTAGATATAAGATCAAACATTCTCCAGCTGCCAGTTTTGATCATATGGGGGGTTCAGCCAGGTGAGTTTTCAGATCTTCAAATGCCTGCTCGCATTCTTCAATCCACTCAAACTTTTTGTTTCCTCTGAGCAAGTTGTAAAACGGGAGACACTTGTTAGTTGACTTTGAAACTAAGTGGTTTAGGGCCGCTACTTTCCCAGTTAGGCTCTGTACTTCTTTACGTGACCTGAGCGAGAGCATTTCTAATAATGATTTGATCATTTTTTTTCTAGGTTCACCTCTATCCCCATTGTATTGACTATGAAGCCCATAAATTTTCCCGACAAAACCCTAAAGGTACACTTCTGGGGGTTTAGCTTCATGTAATATTTCCTTAACATGCCAAAACATTCTGTTAGGTCAGATACATTGTTACTGGCAGTCTTTGATTTAACGAGCATATCATCAACGTACACTTCCATGTTTTTCCCGATCGGGTTTAGAAACATTTTGTTGACCATCTGTTAGTACATTGCACCACCATTCTTCAGCCTGAATGGAATAACCTTGTAGCAGTATATGTTAAGCTCAGTCATGAAGCTCTTGTGCTTTGGGTCGCTGCTGATTTCCTTGAACTCTTCCAATGGTTGGAGCTCAGACTTGTCTTCACCGAATTTTGGGTCAATGTCATCTTTCTGGGCGACCTCATTACTTTCTTCCTGAGGTTCTTCCACCACATTGGCAATTTTCACTACTAGAGGCTCCTCTCCTCCCTCGATAATGACCATTGCTTACTGCTCGGGTTGTGATTTTCCCTTCATGGCAATGCTATAACATTCTCTAGCAATGAGATGGCCTCCTCTCACAGTACATATAACTGAGGTTGAGGGGAACTTCATCGCTAGGTATCAGATCTAGGTGAAAGCCTCAAAAGCCATCAGCGTGGGTTGTCCCAAACTAGCATTGTATGCGGGTAGGAAATAGATTATGACGAACATGAGCATTTTAGAAATAGTTCGCATATCATCCCCTAGTGTAACTACATGTCCGATCGTCCCTATGCCTGTTGTTCTATCTCATGAGAACCTTTATAGGGTCATTGAGGTCGCCTTAAGATCAGTTACGGACAATCCCATCTTTTCTAGGGTTGACCTAAATAGCACATTTATCGAGCTCCCGTTATCAACCAATGTCCTCTAGACCCTTTGATTGGCGAGCTGAACGGTTACTACCAGCAAATCATTATGCAAGAACTGAACGTGGCTAGTTTCCTCTTCCGTGAAAATGATTGGTTGTTTCTTGAACAACTGTTGTTTTGATAACCTTTTCTTCTGAATAAATTCAATATCGTTGTGGGTTTTTAGCTCCTATATGTACCTTTTTTGGGCCCCATTACTTGTGCCCACCAAATGGGGTCCTCCAAAAATAGTGGTTATATCCCATCCTACTATTGGAGGGGGGACGACTTAGTTCCCCTGGTATGTCTAAGCACAGGGTAGTCGACTAAATTTCCAAGAACTGGATGAGTATTTTTCCCAATTAAATGATTGGGAACTACTCGGTTTCGGGTATACAGGGCTAACGGTCCAACTCAGATGAGAGTTTTGATCTCTTCCTTTAGTTGTTCACAATCATCAGTATTATTGACATGTCTTTGTGATATTGGCAAAACATAGCAGGGTCTCTCTTCTCTCTCTGATGCCTCAAAGGCTTTAGCTTCTTCCATGGAAGGCGATTAGAATTCGCCAAAAAAATATGCTCTTGTGTATCAATCAAGTCGGTATAGGTGGTGTAGATGGGCTTGAACTTTTCTTCAGGCTTTTTCTTTTTCGTTCCGTTTTGTTCACCCTCACAAGTCCATTTCTGCTTATTGTTCTCCACCTGGTTATTCTGGGTAGCAGGTTGAGCCATAGCTGCAACATCCACAACCGCTCCAGTGGGCTGAATAGGGGTCTGGCTGGTTCCTGCAACAGTAAATCGTACCTCCTCCAGAATTATCCATTCCTGAGTCCATGCTAGGAATTCATCTACACTCTTTACTCCTTTTCGCTTGAGTTCTTGCCATAAATTATCTCCTACCGTGATCCATGTCCTCATTGCCATGAGCATGGAACTATCATCAACATCCCTAGCCCGTGTTGTTCCATTGGTGAACTTGTTCAGATATGCTTTGAGGGACTCACCAGGTTGTTATTTTATGTTAGCCAATGAATCGTCCTCAACACGAGTTACCTTCGAAGCTCAGAACTATCTCTTAAATTCGGAAGACAATTTCTTCGATGAGGTTATTGAATGTATTATGTACTTGTTGAACCACAATATGGTGGGTTCGGTCAGAGTTGCGGGGAAAAAAGATAAATGTTAAGTCGAACTCGACATTGTGGGCCATCATTAACGTATGGAACCCATGGTGGTTGGATGGGTAAGTATTTGCGTCATATGCAGGCATGGTGGGCATCCTGAAGCCAACAAGTTACAAAGTTGTTGCGATGTTTTGAGCAAAAGGCTCGAGCTCCTCATCAGAATCATAATCATCGACTCTTTTCCAGATAGGAGACTCTTCATATGTTCTCCCATCAAGGCCAATCGCGCGAGGGTTGGATCCTTGGCCTCTAGGTTATTTGGGATCTGATCACTATCCCCCATCCTATTATACACGTTAGATGGGTTGGTTTCCCTCCAAGCTTGAGCTCGGTTAGGTGGGACATTCCCATTGTCGCGTACGATAGACGGATCTCCCCTATGCTGAGTATAACTCAAATCATCATGGCAAACTGGATATCTTCTTTGTAAATTCAAATGATCATGCAGGTCGGGATGTGGGTCAGAAAAAAAAACTGTCTACAGTGCTCAAATGATTCCCCAGGTCGCTCTCAAATCTGTCTCCATGCTGCTTCTCCGTCCAGTAACTTTTGTCAGCAAACTTGCAGCCCGTGTCTGTGATCGTGGACATAGATTATTATCGCAAAGCCGTCGGACATAGATGTATTATGATGGAGGAGGATTTCTCGTGCTATCTGCTCGAGATGGAGTGTTTCTCTACGGGCGAGGTGGCGTTGGATGTCATACTCGTGATGGAAAATGTCTTATCGGTGAAGCTATCCTCGTTCCATCGGGGCGCACTAGGTTAACTTGTCTCTGTTCTACCCTAATTTCCTAGTTGGAGGTAGAACCAGTTCATTTCTCTGTGCCGGAGGCTCTAATCGAAGCACAGATGGATTTGCTGGGATGTTTTGCCTCCTCGAATTAGTCTCTGCTTGCCTAGCTCAGTTGATCTGAACATTCTGTGGAATCTGCTTAGAAGGCACAAAGCTCGGGGTCGTAGTTCTGACAGATCGACTGACATGGGGCCAATGGTTCCTATGACAATTGGAAGGTTGAGTATTCCGTTGATTCCACTCTAAAGGTATGGAGCTCAGAGTTGAAGGTCTGACAGAGTGACTGAGATTAGGTTGGTTATTCCTGTGGGACCTATGGGATCCACTTTGCCTCCTTCCGATATTAACATCGATTGCAGGAGTGGATAATCGAGCCAAGTTCTCCTAAATATGCTTTTTAGTCTTAATAAGATGGCTCCTCAATTGAGAATTTTCCATCTCGATGGCTGTCAGATACCCCAGGCTGGGATTTGGTGGGTGTGATGCTGAGCTCCTAGTATCATCTTGGCGCACATGTTGCTTTCCAAAATGGTGCTGAGAGTCTGGGCCTTTTCTAGTGGGAACGGCTGTATGATGCACCTCCTAATCACATAGTTCTTCCATCTCGTTATCATGCATAGACTGAGTGACCACCATGGTGAGCATTGGGTGAAACTTCCGTGGGGGATTAAGCACTAATAAGCTCCCAACCAATGCACCAATCTGTTTACATAGTTTTTTGGCAACAGTGGATTAAGAAATCTGACAGCAAACATATTAGGCTTTCTTACTAAACTGTGATTAGACAAATGAGAAATATCACAAACACTCACACTTTAACGTGGTTTAGTGGTTAAAATCCACCTAGTCCACTAGACAATTTTATTAATCTACTTTAGGCTCTGGGTGAAATTTTTTCTTACAATTTCAACAAAGTTTCTTTATATCAAGAAGTAGTCCCTTTTTTCTATCCATTCCCATGATATTTATATAGGGTTTTCCTGGACAGCTTTGGGTAACCGCATGCATAAATATTGTAAATAATAAATCAGAATAATCTCCCATTTACATAGGTATATGATTTCCTATGGAATTTACATCTGTTATCTCGAGTAATAAATATGTAATAAAATCTAGCCATTAATGAGTGTACAAGAAATATCCGAGTCTTTTGGGATCCTTCACTATGCGTCATGATCGATCTTCCACAAGCTAAACACTTCCTTGATAACCTAACACGACATGGGCCAAGTTCCGTCTAGAAGGTGATCTAGCCATCACGCATCTCAAACTAGGTTGTTCACGCAAGAGACGATCTGGAGATTATCTCGTACTATCTTGTTTGACTCAAGCTGCTCACACCAGAGTTAACTAAATGTTCTACCTATACACTTTCTCCTTGCGCTTATCTACCAGAAGTTCCTCGGGCTGAGTGATTCAATTCGTATTTATTTTGGATACTACAAAAACTAAGGTCAAAAAGAACCTCAAGGCGGAGGTCCAAGAAGCGCTGGTGAGCTTTCTCTGAGACAACCAAGATGTCTTTTCCTGGTTTCACTCTAACATGAAAAGCATTGACCAAAATATGATATGCCATGCTTTGAACATCGACCCCAACCTTTCTCCAATTCAACAGAAGCAGAGGACGATCAACCCAACCTGGACACTGGCTTTGAAGACTGAGGTGGACAAGCTTCTTGCGAGTGGATTCATTTGAGAAGCTCAATACCCTGAATGGCTATCTAATCTGGTCCAATTGCCGAAGCCAAATGCACCTAGAGGACCTATATAGATTTCTCTTACCTCAGCAAGGCCTACCCAAAGGATCGTTTTCCTTTGTCGAAGAAACTCCTCCTTCAGGTACGAGCTCTTGTTCTTTTATGGATGCGTACTCAGGGTACAACTAGATTTCCATGCATGTGGTGCACCAAGAGCACACCAGCTTCTAAACTAATATAGGAGTATACTGCTACAAATTGATGCCTTTCGGGCTAGAGAATGTTGATGCCACCTATCAGAAACTGGTAAACCTTATGTTCACGAACCAGTTGGGTCGGAACATGGAGTTTTACGTGGATGACATGCTGGTCTAGTCCAGGACGGCCCCAACCACGTGAAAGATATGCCGAGAGTATTTTTGGTACATCGCAAGTTTGGGATGAAGTTGAATCTCAAAGAGTCCACTTTTGGCCAATATGCCATCCCCATGCAAGCATTAAGAGGTGTAGAGCCTCACCAGGAGGATAGCAGCCCTATGTTGCTTTGTCTCCAAGGCAACTGATAAGTGCATACCGCTCTTCAACATACTTCGAGGAGGTCACAGGTTCGAATGGATGGAGGAGTGCGAACAGGCATTCCAAGAGTTAAAGACGCACATGGCTAACCTACCGATCCTCTCGAAGCCCGTAGATGGAGAGCCCCTCCTCCTCTATATGGTTGTTTCGGAGAGTGTCGTTAGTGCTGCCTTAGTGCGCGAGGAAGCCCGCGTCTAGCACCTTGTGTACTATACAAGTGAGAGACTCCTCGGGGTGGAGTCCAGGTACTCGATTATGGAGAAGTTAACCTTTTGCCTAATGGTGGCCTCTTGTAAGCTAAGGTTATTGGGTTTATGCGTTAAAAGCAAGTTAAAAGATAATATATTGTGAAATATATGAAATACAAATATACTAAAAATGAATAAGTTAATTATTATTTATAATATTTAATAAATATCATAAAATTTTATATTCTAGTGTATGATCTTGTTAGAGTACATGAGAATTGAGATCATAAAATATGAATAAAATAACTCAGCAACATATTAAAGTATGTAATTTTTAATTAAGGGCTGCTAGTACAGTTTACTAAGCACTACTTAGTAGTGCATGTGATTTTTATTCGGATCACTAATGTTAATAGCCATTTAGTAAAGGTACTATGTATAATAGTGATTATACATGACTGGACCGATGTAAATTAATATCTTTTATTAATGTAGCGTTTATCATAAAAGATTTAATTTATATCACAAAAATGATCATTAGTAGATCAGTCTAAATTTTGAGTATTCATGAACTCTTATGTGTGTTTATTAGGTTCTTTGATTCACTCGTTCAGGTAACTTATATATAATGATACCGAATAAATTTTTTTTTGGGAACTTAATAACATGAATGGTTGGGAACATTCTATACAACATTGGAATCCAAGTTTTCCGTAAATGATCGAATATTAGTTCCCTTAACAGTTAATTCTGGGAGTGAATTTAGTTATTGAGCTCAAATCTATAAAAGGATTATAAATTAACTATTCATTATGAATTAATAGTACTTAACGAATCAAGAGATAATTAGAAGGGTAAAACGGTAATTTTGACCAGCTCTAATTATGAACTAATAAATTGGAGGACACAACTACTTATATTGATTATATCAATGGACTACTAATTAGAACTCAGTAAATAATTCTATATTTTCTAAGAGTGCAATTCTATATTTATAGTGGAGCAATAATGGAATTAATAGATAATGTTATTACATTGATGAGTTCGATCAATAATTTGATTTATTGGAGCATAGAATTATAGGTCCATGGTCCCCAAGTCACCTCTGTACTACATTGTCCAGGGTAAGATTGACTAAATAAAAAATTAATGAGAGAAAGAACTATTTTGTGATAGATTTTATTCTCAAGAGCAAAATGGTAATTATGAGAAAATTATTATCATTTAATTAATTGTGAATTAATTAATTTTAAATATTTAGTTTTATTTATTAAAACTATGTATTAGTTAAAAGAGCATTATTTAATTATTTAAATAATATTATAAAAGGAGAGATAAAATAAATATCTTATTTAAAGATATTATTTTAATCCAATAGCAAATAAAATAAGGTTAATTTTTTATTAACAGATATTTATTTAAATATAAATATATTATTTTATTTTAAGACAAATTGAGAAAAATATTTTTTGAGCATCAAAATAATTCCACACGCCTATGAGCCTGTAGCACTATAGGAGTGCCATGTGGATTTGTCTTGAATATTTTTGTATATATAATATTCCAAATATATTTATTTAAAAAGATATTTTGATTAGTTTAAAATATTGGATATTAAATAAAAAGGTAATAAAGATATTTTATTATTTAAATTTAGTTTAAATAAAAATTATTATTTAACTTTATTATATTAAATAAAACCCTATAAATACATCATTATAGGTTTGACCTAAAAAGATGATCAATCTAGTTTTCTGAAAACCTAGCCGCTCTCAGAAAAGTCACTCTTCCATTTTTCGCTTCACTATCACTAAGTCTCATGAGTTGAGAACACTTAGTGATCACTTTAAATCAATCCTATAGTAATCTACGTGTCCACACACGTCCTGGTGTGTTAGAGGCTGATTCAGAAGATCAAGGTGTGACATTTGTCATGTTGGAATTAGAAGGATTGGATGATCGTAAATATACAAAAAGATACCAAGAATCTTGATAGGCATCAAGGGGTAACTTTCTCTATCTTTTATATGGTTAATTTAATGCAATGCATATATGTTGAGATTCTAGACTAATGGTTTTAATTGAATTTTAATTAATTGCTTCTATTGCTCTCTAATTTAGAACATAAAAAACAAAAAAAAACAAAAGGCCCTATTTCCAAACGCATCACATCAAGGTCCTCACTAACCATCCCTTGCGGCAAGTCCGTCAGAAGCTGGAGTCATCCGGGAGACTTCTTAAGTGGGCGATCGAACTGAGCCAGTCCAACATCACCATTAAGTTATGCTTGTGCTTGTTGATTAAGCATGCTTATATGCTCTAATAATTGTTTAATGATTATTTGCATTGTCTGCATAATTAGGGCTCGACCCCATTAAGGAACATGATTATAACTATGTTTGTATTTAATTGACTAAGATATATGATTAGTATGTATGCATACTTGTATTATCTGAAGTATGCTTATCTATATTTATATTTGTTTGCCTAGTTATCTGAATATCTAGTTGAGGCCTTGACTTATTAGTCAAGGACGACAATATCGCACTTCGCGTTGGTCAAGAGGCTTAGTCCCAATAAGGGACGTACTATTACGTTGGCCAACCCTATGGTCATTGGAAAACAAAGCACTTGGCTAACATTAGAGCTAGTTACTCAAAGCTAAGGGCAAGGACCCTAGGTGATTCAATGGCCACATTGCTAAGGCATAGGGCCCCGAGTTGACTCTAATGTCATTTATTCAGGGCAGCGAGCCCCATAATGATCCAATGATCATTCATTTGTATTTGTACACATGCATGAGTAGATTATTACTGCTGGGCATGCTAGATATGTATCTGGAATATGTATTTACTGTTCATGCACATGTTTAAGTTTTATTGTCGAGCCTTGGCTCACTGTGCTATGTGGTGCAGGTAAGGGGAAAGAAAAGCTAGACCAGCCATGAGTTGGAGAGCTTTGGTGGCAACGTGTACATATGCGGCTACTCACCCACCAAGGCCTACGATATCTCAGTGAAACTAGGGTTGTACCCCTTATTTTGCTGCTTAGGCCAGCTGGTTATAACTTTTGACTTGTATATACCATTTAAAAAAATTGTTTGTATCATTTTTGGATCCCATGTATGTATTAAACTTTTAAATTAAAAGTCAATGTTTCTTTTGACCAAATTGTTTAACCCTAATTCTTAACATTAACCTTAGTTACACGTTCATAGTGTAACAGTCTTGTGTTAGGAGGACGTTACAACTTTGTATCAAAGCTGTCAGGGTTTAAGGGTTCCTGAAGAATGGCCAGGTATGTACACTCGCCACTAAAGACAAGCTCGATTCAGGGTTTGGTAACTACTTATGTGATTAAGTGCTTGATTGTTTAAATGAATGTACGCCTTATCTGCATGCCTTATTAGGGAGCATGAGATATTCTGATAGGGTCTGGCCATTAACTATATCATGAATGATAAAGATATGCTTATTAGCATTGTTATTACTTGTGAATGCAAAGGTAGCGTTGTTATATCAACATGTATGTTAAGACACACTTATTAGCATTGTTATATGCATATAGGCTAGGAAATGCTTATTAGGATTGTTAATACTTGCAGGGATTAAAGAACATTCTTATTAGCATTGCTGTACATGTATAAATTCTTGAACATGCTTATTTTCATCGTTAATTGCTTATGAATGCCAGAAATGCTTATTATCATTGTTATTTTCTAATGAATATCAGGAAGTGCTTAATAGCACCATGATTGAATATATTTCGTGTTGCCATGCTTATTAGCATTGCATCTGTTTGTTAGTTCGGTCTTGGACCAATAGGGGCAAGAGGTATAATTATTACTTACCTAACTGTCGATTTGATCACTGCAGAGTACGATAGTTATCAGTATGCTTCCTTGAAGGTTAGAGAGGTTAGCTGGCCAAGAAATACAGCCCAGGGAAGAGAATGTCTAGGGTTAGGCCCCACCGCCAGCTTCAGAGAACTTGCAATAGGTGCTTGCTGATATGCAAGCCACATTACAGAGGCAGGTTCCAGCAATGAACCTATAACCGGCAGTACTGGCTTGAGAAAGTAGCACGTTATAGCAAGGAACCTACAGCCCACAGTAAAAGCAGTGATACATCTAGTGGTACCAGCGACAGTACAACCCTAGGCAGGGGGAGATAGATGGGAAACCCTGTATCAGAAGTTCAAAAATAGCACCCTCCGATTTTTTAGGGCAGCTTAGACCCACAGAAGGTTGAGCAGTGGATGAATATGATAACCACCATCCTGGATTTCATAAGGGTAGGTGGTAATGAGAGAGTGGCCTGCGCCACTTACATGTTTCGGGAGGATGCCCAAATATGGTGGGAGTTGGTATCCCAAACTAGGGCAGTAAACATCATGGAAGGGGAAGAATTTAAGACTCCGTTCAATAAGATATATTACAATGATATAGTTAAAGCTGTGTAGGCTGATGAGTTCAGTAGTTACTTTAGGGCAACATGCCAGTGACCAATTATGCCTTGAAGTTTGACAGATTGGAAAAGTTTTCCATGGATCTGGTGCCTACTGATGGGACCAGAAGATAGAGGTTTCTCCAAGGGCTACAAGCTATGATAGACCATGATGTTCATATCACTACTGTGTCAGGAACGACTACCTATGCACAGGCTATGGAGAAGGCGCTTACAGCTCAGAGAGCAGAGAACAATATCTGGCATGAGAATGTGGCCAGAAGGGATTCTAGGAGGTCGGGACCTGCTTTTGAAGACTTTGGTAGGGGCGCAGGCCCTAGTGACCAAAAGAGAAAGACTCTAGATACAGTTTCATCTCTAGGGCCAGATAGGAGGCCAGTGGACATAAAGATAGGCCGCTAGGGTGGCGGTGAGACCAGGAAAGCATTCCCAGAGTGTACTCGGTTGAGGAGGCACCATATTGGGGAATGTCGGACAAAGGCCTACTTCGTCTGGGGGAGTGTGGGACACCGGAAGAAGGATTTCCCGAAAGCCAGGAAGTAAGAGCCCAACGCCAGCTCAAGTGTTCACCTTGACCCAAGTAGAGGCTGAGGCTAGTCCCTCGGTTGTTACAGGTCATCTTTCTATTGCTGGGAACCTTTATATTCTTTTGATTAATTCGGGTTCTACGCACTCTTTTGTTGCTAGTAGGATTATTGATGGACTGTGTAGACCTTGTGACTTTTATCCTATGGGGTCTGGTACTATGTTGCCTATTAGGGAGTTAGTGGTTTCCAAGAGATGGGTCAGATCACTTTTAGTGACAGTGTATGGCAAGGAGTTGTCAGGTTACTTGATAGAGTTGGTTATGACTGACTTTGATATAATTCTTTGTATGAATTGGTTAGAGAAGTATGGGGCAACGATAGATTGCATGAAGAAGATTATAATCTTTGAGCCCGAGGGTGAGGATCCCTCTGTATTCGTTGGCACTGTTCATGGACCCCATATACCTAAGATATATGTACTTAGAGCTAGAGACTATTGCAGGAGGTTGCATATGATTCTTAGCTAGTGTGGTGGATACCTCTCAAGTGTTCCCAGTGGGACCAGGAACAGACTAGATTAGTCTATAAGTTTCTGGATATGTTTCCAAAGGATCTTCTAGGTTACCTCCACACAAGGACATAGAGTTTGTGATTGAATTGGCACCACAGATAGAGCCAATGCTAGGGCACCTTATAGGATAGCTTCGGCAGTGTTGAAGGAACTAATGGTTCAGTTACAGGAATTACTAGACTTGGGTTTTATCAGGCCCAGTTTTTTGCCATGGGGCATACCAGTTCTCTTTGTGAAGAAGAAAGATGGTTCTCTGAGAATGTGTATCGATTATAGGAAACTGAACAAGTTGACTATCAAGAACAGGTATCCCCTACCAAGGATTGATAATCTGTTTGATTAGCTATAGGGTAGGACAGTATTCTCCAAGATAGATCTTCAATCTAATTATCACTAGCTGAGGATTAGGGACGAGGATATATTGAAGACAACTTTTGTAACGCCCCACTTCACTATGGCTGCTCCCTGGAATGACGACTGGCCCTGCAAACCAACATGAGTCTTTTTGGCGTGCTTTGTCCTCACTTGCACGCTTCCTGGGAAAACTTCCTAGGAGGTCACCCATTATGAGACTACTCCAGGTCAAGTGTGCTTAACTTTGGAGTTCTCAAGTGATGGTCTACTGAAAAAAAGATGCATGTTGTTGGCATAGGTAGTACCCATCAATCCATTTAAGCCATCTTCAGTTGTGTAGTCCTATTCCTACAGTCTTAGAATCATCACACTTGGCCTTCCCCAGGTGGTGTTGGATTTCACATCCTTTTACACAATTTTCCCCTTGCAAATCACGGGATTCTGACTATCACTTTTCGCACCAAGTATGGGCATTATGAATTTTTAATGATGTCATTTGGACTGACTAATGCCCTAGTAGCATTTATGGATCTGATTAACAGTGTGTTCAAAGATTACCTGATCAATTTATGATCATCTTTATCGACGATATACTGGTATACTCTCAGTCAGAGATAAAGCACGAGTAACATGTCATATTAGTACTACAGAGGCTGAGATAGCACAGGTCGTATGTGAAATTCAAGAAGTGTGAGTTATGGCTGCCACAAGTGACTTTCTTAGGTTAGTAAGGATGTAATTATGGTGGATCCAGCTAAGATTGAGGCAGCTAGATATTGGCCAAGGCTAAAGAATTCTTTAGAGATCAGAAGTTTCTTGGGATTGGAAGGTTATTACAAACACTTTGTGGAGGGGTTTTCCAAGATTGCGTCACCACTAACAGAGTTGACACACAAGAATTAAAGGTTCATATGGTCAGACAAGTGTAAGGATTGTTTCTAGAGATTGAAGAAGAATTTTATCACTGCTCCAATTTTGAGACTCCCTACAGATCATGACTAGTTTGTTGTTTATTATGACGCCTCGAATCAGGGCCTAGTGTAACGACCCAAATTTACTAATAAGGCTTAAGGGCCTTGATTAGTTTGCCGGGAGGGCATAACTGGAATATATGTGATTTAATGATTAAAAGTATGCTATATGACTATCTGAATATCTGAGATGCATGACTATGTGTATTAGTATGCATGTAGGCCCTAATTAGGTTAGAAAGGGCATAATTGTAATTTTGGCCCGTTGAGTGAATAACTGTATATATATGTGATAAATTGTCAAGACCACATTATTATGTGGATATATTTGTAGTCTGTGATTTGAGACGATCCTAGTGAGCGGATTAGCGAAAAAGTCACGGCAGGGATTTATACCCAGCTAGGGGCGAGCCTGGGGGTATAAATGGGAATTTAGAGAATATATATTGGAGTCCATTTTGACATTTAAGAATATAATTGGTGATTGGTTAGGTGTCGGGAAGTAAGCGGTAAATATTAGAGACATTCGAGGAATTAGCGGGAATTGGGTGAAAGGACCAAAATGCCCCTAGGTGCATTTAAAGGCTTAGAATTAAAGGGAGGGCAGATTGGTCATTTGGCTTCTATAGGATAAGTGTTATCAGGTTTTATGCCTTAGTGGGAAAAGTCTAGAGTCTAAAGGAAAAGAAAAGAAAAGGAAAGAAAGGAAAAGAAGGGAAAGAAAAGGGAAAGAAGAGCAGGCCATTTCCAAGGTCGATTTAGGCATATCTCCATTAGTTCTTGAGGTATTTTGGGGCAGAAATTTAGGGAGAATCAGAGCAGAAGCTTGAGCTTAAGGTCTTTGATCTGGCTGGAAGAATTAGAAGGGATTCAGCAAGAATAAACCATCCATTTGAGGTAAGACTCAAGGTAGTTCATCAATTTTAGTATTGGTTTTGAGTTGATTTTCTAAGCAAAGTTTTGTGGGAATCCTAGGGAGTTTGGGCTGAGGATTTTAGGAGGAGAAGGTCAAGCTTGTGAGGAGGACAAGCTAGGCTAAACTCATCTAGAAAAGGTAAGGGATTCTACTTTGAACTTTGTGGTTTCAGTGGTTGTTTTGTTGAGTTTTTGAATTCTAGGTTCAGCCATGGTGAAATCTTTGATTTTGGGTGCATGTGGTTGAGTTGTGTATGGTTGGGATGCTTGGGATGATTTAGACACGTTAGTAAGCTTGTTTTTAAGTTTGGGTGAAGTTTGGAAGAGTTTTGGTTAAGATTGGCTCAGGGAAAATCGAAGGAGAAAATGGCAAGTTTTGCTGTTCTGAGACTAACGCTATAGCGCTAGCCTTTGGGCGCAGTAGCGCTAGGCCAAGTGTTCTGGGCGAGTTTTGGCTCTGCTTGTAGCGCTGTAGCGCCCTCCTTAGAGCGCTATAGCGCTACCCTGTTTCCAGAAAGGGGTTTTTGAGTTATTTTCAAGGCTTTTTGCCCAGGGGTTCGGGGTTCGATTCCACCACCCTGTTTGGTGGAATTGGGGCTTCCCAAGGGCTCGGGATTGGTCCCAAGGTTAGGTTTTGGACTTGAGGTTTGGTGATGATTCTGACCTAAGGTTGTGACTAGGTGTGCACTAAGGCTCAAGAGGGATCGTGCTCAAGGATCAAAATGAACGAAGCTAGCGAATTTAAAGGTAAGAAAACTGCACCCGGTTATTTGTTTGTGATGGGACTAAGTGCTCCCGATATCTGTATTATGTCATGGGACATGTGATAAATGGCCTAAGGGTGCCGTATACAATATTTGCGCACAGGGCGCGGCTTGGCCACTAGGAGCCGAGGACATCTTAATATTCACTGAGCTCGGTTTAACCGGGCCGGAGTCAGTGGGATAAACAGAGGGTGCGGCCTAAGGGCGCTAACCCTAGTTATCATATGTTGATTGATTATTGACATGAATTGATATACTTGGTATGATGGATACTTGATTTTCATGAATGCTTAAACTGATTAAGTACATGCTTATGCGATATGAGATATTTGACTGTCTGCTGATTGATTATGCTCTATTGTTGTGTTTTCTTGCTGGGCCTTGGCTCACGGGTGCTACGTGGTGCAGGTAAAGGCAAAGGCAAGTTGGACCAATCTTGAGACGGAGAGTTGCGGGGCTGAATGTACATAGCCAGCTGTTCGTCTGCCATGGCTGAGGAGTGGATCAGGACAAGAAATGCTTAACAGTCTAGTTGCCTTAGAGTGGCTAGTATTTAAATCCTGAATCTTTGTAAATGGCTTTAACCTTATTATTTTTGGGATCCCGTGCAAACAAAAAATGTTATCTATAAGAAATACGACTTTTGGGACCAATATCTTTTGACCCTAGTTCCATTATAGTTTCAGTAACACGTTTTTAAATAAATGACTTGATTAGCAAGTCTAGCACCTTCATAAACACACAGTGTAACGGTCTTGGCTATCCAGGGCGTTACACCTAGGTTGGGTTCTTATGCAAACATGGAAGGTGATTGCCTATGCATCACGTCAACTAAAGGAGTATGAGCAGAGGTACGCCACACATGACATGGAACTTGTAGGAATGTTTTTTTCACTGAAGGTGTGGCGACACTAGTTGTATGGTGAGAAATGTGAGATATACACAGATCACACGAGTTTGAAATACTTCTTCATGCAGAAGGATTTGAACATGAGGCAGAGACGTTGGTTAGAGCTGGTGAAGGAATATGATTATGATATCCTCTATCATCCAGGGAAAGCGAACGTGGTAGCTGATACCTTAAGCCAGAAGGGTCTGGGACAATTGTACAGTGCGAGACAGATATCTGGGGAGTTGGCAGAGGATATGACTAGAGTAGGTATTGAGCTAGTGGTGGACCAGTTAGCCAACATCACCATATAGTCTACACTTTTTGAGAGGATCAAGGAGAAGTGGTTGAGTGATCCATAGTTGGGAAAAATTAGAGGGGACGTCCTAACTTGAATAGCTAAGGACTATATATTGTCAGACATGTGTTTATTGAGATACAAGGATTGAATTTGTGTGTCGATGGACACTAGGATCAGATGGGAGATTCTAGATGAATCTCATACAACCCTTATTCTCTACATCCAGGCACCACGAAGATGTACTAGGATCTGAAAGTTTTATGATGGTAGCTTGTGATGAAGAGGGATATGACTGAGTATGTGGAAAAGTGCCTAACCTGTCAGCAAGTCAAGGTAGAGCATCAGAGACCAGCTGGGTTGGTGCAGCCTTTTGATATCCCAGAGTGGAAATGGGAGGACATCACGATGGATTTCCTGGTAGGATTGCCAAGGACAGTGGGCCAGCAAGATTCAGTCTGGGTCATTATGGATCAGTATACGAAATCAGTTCACTTTCTACCAACGAGGAAAAATTACACGGTTGACCCAATCTGATAGAGACCCAATCTTTACTTCCAAGTTTTGGGGAAGTTTACAGAATTCGATGGGTACACAACTGAAGTTCAGTACATCTTATCATCCTCAGACCGATGGCCAGTCTGAGAGGACTATCCAGATACAGGAGGACATGCTGAGAGCATGTGTATTGGACTTTGAAGGGATCTGGAGTAAATATGTCTTTGATAGAGTTTTGCTATAATAACAGCTACCAGTCGACAATTGGAGTGACACCTTATGAGATTCTGTATGGTAGGAAGGGTAGATCGCCCACTTATTGGGATGAGATAAGTGAGGAAATATTTGGGTCATGAGGCAGTTCAAAGGATCACTGAGTCTATTTAAAATATTAGAGCTCGGATACTCGCGTCTCAGAGTAGACAGAAGAGTTATTCCGATTCAAAGCAGAGGAACGTGGAGTTCCAAGTGGGAGACTATGTCTTCCTTAGGGTTTCACCACTGAGAAGCCTAAAGAGATTTGGGAAGAAGGGCAAGCTAAGCCCTAGGTTTGTTGGACCATTTGAGATCCTAGAGAGGATCGGTCAAGTGGCCTATAGGTTAGCCTTTCCCCCTATACTGTCTAGTGTGCACAACGTATTTCATATTTCCATGCTGAGGAAGTATGTATTAGATGGGACTCATGTGTTGAGTTATAAGGATCTGGAATTGGAGAAAGATTTATCCTATGAGGAGCAGCCAGTGCAGATTTTAGACAGGAAGGACAAGGTCTTGAGGAACAAGAATATTCATTTACTTAAGGTATTATGGAAGAATAGCAAGGTCGAGGAAGCAACCTGGGAGCTGGAGGTAGATATGCTGAATCAGTATCCCGAGCTGTTCAGGTAATATTTTGAGGATAAAATTTCTGTAAGGAGGGGAGGGGATAGTTGTAACACTCCAAATTACCTAATAAGGCTTAGGCCTTGATTAGGGGGCCATGATGGAAAATTATGTGTTTATGTGATATATATGTGTGTCATTATATGATTATGTGAGTTATATTATAATATGACTCGATATGCATGTTAGGTGTATTAAATATGCTTGTGGTCCTGTTTCTTATTAGAAGGGAAACTTTTGGTATTTGGCGCGTACTGGGAATAATTAGAGTATATGTGGATATATGATATATGTGTGATACCACATTATTATGTGGGTATATTTGGGTTACTCGGTAGAAGGCAATCGTAGGGAGCAAGTTAGCGGGAAAGTCACAACAGGACTTAATACCCGACTCAGGGTGAGTCAAGGTGTATTTTGGGTATCTAGTACAGTACTAGGTTATCGGGTAACGGGAATAAATATTCAAGGATATAATCAGATTTAGTGAGATTAGGAGGTAATTTCAGGGATTTTTACCATTTTTCCCTAGGAGACGTTTTTGGTACCCCGAGTTTCAGGATTTCCCTAAGGTTACGTGAACCCTAAGTAAACCACACAAACACCAAAACAGAAGAAAACACATTCAACTCTCTCATTGTTGTCTCTCTCTCTCTCTCGTTTACACACTCTCTTAATTTCCTAGGGAATTCATGCGATTTAGGATGAATCGAGGCTAGCTTGGGCTCAAGATTGCTTGGGGAGAAGCTTAGCATCATTTGGGGCAACTGAGGTAACAATTTCGAGCCTTGAATCTCTCTGTTTCTCTTGTTTTTTGTTAAGTTTTGGAGTTTAGAAACTCAGTTCCAAATTTTGAGATTTGATGACGTATTGGCCTTGTTGAGGCTTGGTTTTGTGTGTTTTGAGTTGCTGAGTTGATTGGGAACTTTACCTTGGGGATTTAGCTATGTGTTTGATAGGTTTTTGGTGGGTTTTGTCTTGAAGAAAATGGGAAATTTTTTGAGTTTTCATGTCAAGCCGCGGCCCCATTCTTGGGGCGTCACGACTCTCATCAACAAGAAGCGGAAGGAGGCGTCTAACCTCCATTTGAGTCGAGGCGCCAGTAGTGTTGCGGTGCGGCGCGTGTGTAAACAGAGGTTAGCCTTGGGCTTTCTGACTTGGGGTTGGTTGCGGCTCTTTTGTTTAGAGCCACGATGCTTTAAGGGTTTTTGAGCCCCGGGAGGGTTTTGAGTGTGAGAACTCAAACCTAAGGGCTCGTGATCGATCCTACTACCTGGGTTAGTAGAATTCAACGTCCCAGAGGCTAGCACTCGGTCTGGAAGCCTTTATTCGCTCGTTTTTAATGAGAATCAGTATTATGGTTGTCACTTGGTCATAGCTAGGGGCTCAGAACCGGATCATGCTCATAGCACCCAATTCATCGACGACATCCTAGTATATTCTCAGTCAGAGACAGAGCACGAGCAGAATCTACGGTTGGTTCTAGCGGTTGAGAGAGCATAAGTTATATACTAAGTTCAGTAAGTGTGAGTTCTGGTTACCACGAGTTATATTTCAGGGCCATATTGTCAGTAAGGAGGGGATTCTGGTTAACCCAAGTAAGATTGAGGCGGTCAGAGATTGGCCTTGACCGAGCAATGTTTCTCAAGTGAGAAGCTTTCTGGGTTAGCAGGGTATTATCGGCGGTTTGTTGAGGGGTTTTCCAAAATAGCTATGCCATTGACAGAACTGACAAAGAAGAAGACAAGGTATGTCTGGATGGACAGATATGAGAACAACATTAAGGAGTTGAAACGGCGACTGATCACTGCGCCAGTGTTAAGCTTGCAGACAGAGAATGAAAAGTTTGTGGTTTACTGTGATGCATCAAGACAGGGATTGGGGTGCGTGTTGACGCAAGCTGGTAAGGTGATAGCCTATGCATCGAGATAGTTAAAGGAATATGAGTAGAGATATCCCACGCATGATTTGGAGTTGGCAGCGGTGGTGTTCGAACTTAAGATTTGGAGACATTATCTTTATGGTGAGAAGTGCGAGATATACACCGACCATAAGAGCCTAAAGTATTTCTTTACTCAGAAAGACCTGAATATGCACCAGAGGTGGTGGTTGGAGTTGGTTAAGGATTATGATTGCAATATCCTATACCATCCTGGGAAGGCTAATGTAGTGGTCGATGCATTGTGTCGAAAAGGCCCAGGACAGTTGTTTAGTTCGGGACAGATATCTGATAAGTTAGTTAAGGAGATGACCAGAGCAGGTATAGAGTTGGTGGTTGGTCAGTTGGCCAACATCACTCTTCAGTCTACACTCCTTGAGAGGATCAAGGAAGCGTAGGGGAAAGATTCCCAGTTGAGAGGTCATAGGGAGTGTGTCTTAGTCGGAGCGACTAAGGACTTTTCCATTTCAGAGATGGGGTTATTGAAGTACAAGGGCCGGATTTGCATTCCGATGGATTCTGATATCCGGTGAGAGATCTTAGATGAATAGGATACCACTCCCTATTCTTTGCACCCGGATACGACAAAGATGTACCAGGACTTGAGAGCTCTGTATTGGTGGTCGGGCATGAAGAGGGATGTGGTGGATTATGTGGCCAAGTGCTTAACATGCCAGCAGGTTAAGGCTGAGCATCAGAGGCCAGCAGGGCTGTTGCAGCCTCTAAGGATCCCAGAATGGAATTGGGAAGATATCACTATGGACTTTGTGGTTGCTTTGCCGAGGACTATGGGACAGCATGACTCGGTGTGGGTGATTGTGGATAGGTATACCAAGTCCGCCCACTTTTTGCCTGTTAGGACAACTTATACTGTGGAGTAGTACGTTGAGTTGTATGTGAAGGAGATTGTTCGACTTCATGGGGCTCCGAGGTCGATAGTATCCGACAGAGACCCCACCTTCACTTCCAAGTTTTGGGAGAGTCTGCAGTAGGCTATGGGCACGCAGTTACCGTTTAGTACCGCTTATCATCCTCAGATGGATGGGCAGTCCGAGAGGACGATTCAGATATTGGAGGACATGTTGTGAGCCTGTGTGCTAGATTTTGGGGGATCATGGAGTAAGTATCTCCCTTTGATCGAGTTCTCGTACAACAACAGTCATCAGGCGACCATCGGAGTGGCTCCGTACGAGATGCTTTATCGAAGAAAGTGTAGATCACTTATTCATTGGGATGAGACAGGTGAGAGAATATATTTGTGTCCTGAAATGGTTCAGAGGATCAATGAGGCAATTGAGAATATTAGAGCGCATATGCTCGCCTCCCAGAGTCGACAAAAAAGTTATTCAGACCTGAAACGCAGGAGCGTGGAATTTCAGGTTGGTGACCATGTGTTCCTTAGGGTTTCACCCATGAGGGGTGTAAAACGGTTTGGTGTTCGGGTCAAGTTGAGCCCTAGGTTTGTTGGCCCCTTCGAGATTCTAGAACGGGTTGGAGAGGTTGCTTACAGGTTAGCGATGCCTCCAGCTTTATCAGGGGTTCATGATGTTTTCCATGTATCCATGCTCCGGAAGTATATGTCAGATTCAACGCATGTTCTGTGTTTTGAGAATCTGGAGCTTGATCAGGATTTGTCCTATGAGGAGAAGCCAGTACAGGTTCTTTACCGGAAAGATAAAGTCTTGCGGAGCAAGACCATCGCCTTGGTGAAAGTGCTGTGGAGAAACAGCAAGGTTGAGGAGGCGACGTGGGAACTTGAGTCTAAGATGAGGGAGCGGTATCCCGAGTTGTTCAGGTAATTTTGAGGATGAAATTTCTGTAAGGAGGGGATAGTTTTAACGACCCGAATTTGCTAATAGGGCCTAGGGCCTTGATTAGTGTGCCTGGAGGGCAATAAATGAATTAATACGTTGATACGTGAATTTATGTGAATATATGATAGTGATGCATGTTTAGTTGAGTTAAATATGCATGTGGGCCCCGTCTGGATATTAGGGGTATAAATGTGTTAAATGTTGTATATATGTGATATATCTGTGCAGCACGATCCGAGACAGTCCTGGGGAGCAGCTAGCCAGAAAGTCACAGCAAGGTTGAGAATCCGACTCGGGGCGAGTCGAGGGGTAGTTTGGGCATTAGTTATTATATGGGTTTATCGGGTTGTGAAAATAAATATTTGGAGATATATTTGAGGATAGAATGTCTAGGAGGGAATATTGGGGAAATTTACCATTTTACCCTCGAGGACGTTTTGGTACCCCGAGCCTTGAGGTAACCTTGAAGCTTTAGCTAAATAAAACAAAATTTGGAATAGTTTAGAACACATAGAAACCGACCCATATCTTTCCTTTATCACTTGATTTTTTTCTCTTCATCTTCCTCTAAGGCTTAGCAAGGAAAACTTGGGGAAATCAACTTGAAGCTAAGGAATTGCAGCTGGGGATTTAGGGGAGCTTGAAGCTTGGAGCATAGGGAGATGAATCTGAGGTTCAATCTAGCAAGGGGAAGCTTTAATTATAAAGATTATGTTTAGAATTGTTGCTGGTTATTAGAGATTGCGTGTTAGCTAAGTTTTGGATGTTCTTGATTGCTTGGTTGAGTTTTAAAGCTGGTTCCTGATAGGTTTTGATGTTAAGACTGTGTTAGAACTTTTGTGGTGATAACCTGGGACTGTTAGTTAAGTTTTGGGTGAATTGGTTTGAGGAAAAACACTGAAAAATGATGAAGATTTCTGGGTTGGAGGCTAAGGCCGCGGCCCTAGGAAGGGCATGTCGCAGCCCGTGTGCGCGCGCGGCCATTGGAGGCCGAGAAGTTTGATGCGCACTGCGGCCCGTGTGTGCTTCAGGGAGATGCTAGCCTCTGTTTCGAGGCTAGCTGCGACTCTTGTGGGTAGGGCCGCGACTCTTAGTGCCAGTCTGAGTTTTTAAGTGTGTTTAGGCTTGGGAACTCAATGGTTAAGGCTCGGGATGGATTTTATCACCCGGATTGATAGAATTCAAGGTTCCGAAGATTAGAGATATGGCTAAAAGTTATTTAATGGATTAGAACTTGATGGATGGATATTGTTAATGTGTTGTGACTAGGGTTTCCGCGAGGCTCAAGTTAGAGGACTGTGCTTGGGATAACGATGCTCAAGGAGCTCAGGACTCAGGTAAGAAAACCCTTGTTCCCATAGAGCTTGTATGCAGGGCTGAGCCTAATGTGTTTGAATTGCAGGGCGTAGCCCTTTGATTGAATTTGCTAGTATTCTGTACTTGTTTATTATGCTATGAATGCAATTATGTGAATGATCGGCAAGAGTCGGGAACGGTGTAGGCCGAGGTCGGTAGGGGCCGGGAACGGCAAAGGGCTGGAAACGGCGTTAGGCACGCTGAGTACAAGGCCGAGTACGGCAAGGGGCCGGGAGCAGCGTTGAGCACGTGGAGTGCGAGTTGCCATTGTGAGTCCCTAAAGGATACCTGGGATATCCTCACGGTGTGGACCGCAAACCCAGCGTCTAGTAAGGCACTTGGGACGGCTAGGCCGTATGTGTTTAGCCTATTGATGGTCGGTTTATGTACTTGGTGTATGTTTTACATATGTTATCTGTTTGTGGGTTTTCTTGCTGGGCTACGGCTCACAGATGCTCTGTGGTGCAGGTAAGGGCAAGGAGAAAGCCAACCAACCATGAGTGTAGCAGGTGTGAGGCAGCGTGTACATGTTTGGCCTGCCTGCGAGATGATTGTAAATAAACTTAGATTTTGTCGTTTAGTCGACTTGGTTCAGTTTATATGTCGTAAATATTTCTAAATTGAATTTTGGGATCCCAAGTGCTATACTTTTATGAATTTCAATGAAATGAAGTTATTTCTAAAGTTTTTCCTTTGTTTATGGCTTAATTACACTATTTGACTTAAAACCTCGATTAGCGAGTTGAATGCACGTTTTTAAACTCACTTAGTAACGGCTCTAAGGAGGTAGGGCGTTACAGATAGGAAGATTGAATTTTATACGAAAAGACTCAAGGACTCTTTATAGGCTTCAAGAGGTATGTATATCTATTTTTCGTTTTAATGCATCTATGTATATAAGTCTCTATATGTACATGTATGCATGTATGTATATATGTTTTTATGAATATATGTACATAATATTTGATTATCATATTGCATATTAATGGATCAACATATAGATATTTTATATGAATTTTTTTTGTTATATACGTGTACCACCTACCGCAATTTCCGCTGCGCACTAGAAAATTGTTCCTAATAAGTGGTATTAGAGCGATCATTAATCTTAGCATATGTTGATTGATGTGTTGATATAATATGCATTCTTATGATATTGTGATATTTTTTAATTGATGGATGTATGTATGTTTAATGTTTCAGATTCTTAAGGGTTTGTTTTCATGGTGTTTTGGGTTTATGAATCGTTCTTAAATATTTTAGATTGAAAAATGTAAGCCATTTTAGGGCATAGTAATTTTTGTAATTTTTTTTATTTGTAAATTAAAAGTATGTATAAAATTCTGAAATAACGTGAGGCCTGAGCCTTGTGCATCCCGTGCCTAGCCACTACGTGCACCAACGCCCTAGGCCGCCCGCACCATCGACTCAGGCCGCACAGCCAAGCATGCCTGTCACACAGCGCTCCTATGCCATCCACGCCTGCGTGCCCCAGTGCCAAGCCACCGTACACCACAGCCCAACCGTCGCACACCACTTGTAAGCTCGCCATAGGGTTGACCGATCATCATTGTGTTATCCTTTGGGATATTTTTTATTTTGAATTTAAATTCCTAACTAAAATTGTTTTATTTTGAATTAATTGTTTAATAGTCCAAATTCAAATTAGACTAAAAATAACTAATTGGGTATTAAAACCCAAGTTTGATTATTCTTAAAAATTGTTTTAAGATAATTAAAAGTTTTTTTAATCCAAAATTAGATGGATGAAAATCAAAATGGTTTAAACTATAGTGAAGGCCAAAGAAACAAGATGGAGATTCTTAGTTTTTAGGTATTACATTTTTTGTGTATATTTTTCAAGTGTTTTAATTATTCTAGAAATATCCAAAACACCCAATCCACATTTATTTATTTATTTAGTCCGTATTCATTTATTTATTTAAATGCTTGAATGTGATTAAATTGTTTAATGCTTTGTCATGCATCATTATTGACATGCCATACAAATTACCCACATAGTATATTATAAGCCTACATTGCATACGTGTAGAAACATGCTTTAGGAACGTCCTATTTTATTATATGGTTTTTATTTGATAATTACTATAATAAACATAGTCTTAATTAGTTAAGATGGTAAAATGATTTTAAAATTGTTTAATCTACTATTTAATAAAATTGTTTTATTAAATAAAAATGATAATTTCTTTTAATTAAAGAAAAATTAATTTTTCAAAGAAAAGGGCACAAATTACTTTGCTTAATTAGATTAGTAATTTTTAGAATATCATTTAGTAAAATTAATTGGATTAATGAATTTTACAGCTTAATTGAAAACATTTTCTAGATGTTTTGAGAAATCACTTTTTTTTTTCTTCAAAATAGTGAGAGGGAGAGGGAGTTATGACAATAAGTCACATGGTCTCCATTATTGGTTGAACACCGAGAGGCATAGAAAGTGCCTCGAGGCGCCTCTGCTTGCGTCCCCCTAACGAAGACTTCCGACTATGTTTATTTTATCTCAAAGTTGACTTCTCATAAGGGAATAATATCGATGATGTGTTTCAAGTTTGACTGACCCTAAGGCACACTCTTTAGTTATGTCATTAATAAAAAATAATGGGTCACACTCTGAAGGTGTATCTAGGCTTTCGAGCGTGACTAGTACATCTTGACCAAAGTAGAGGTTGTTCGTAAGTCAAAATAAAAACTAATGGTTGGTCGTAAGTCAAAATAGAAAAATAGTTCTAAGTTAATTTGTAATTAGCTAACGTACCCTAAGGCAAGTCCATTAATTTTCAAATTAATTTATCATAAATTCGTATTTATTTTTTTATGTGTTGCATTCATACATCATGTTTACTATTCCAAATATTATTGATATTTATTATATGCATTTATTCATTCTATTTTATTTATTTATTTATTTCCATCAATTATGCATAATCCCATTACTCCTAATCTTGATGATGTACTTGAGAACATGACAAATAACACACACCCTACTCATGGATTCTTGGACACAATACTATTTAGTTTTCACAACATAAGAAAATAGTATAGTGGCATCAATATTTTGATATCTACAATGGTACTATGGGATGTTATATTTGATAAACCTTTAGAAGTTCCATCCATTTCTATAAATTTGAAGAACATGAAAAATATGGTGAATGGTTGAAATCCAACTACCTGGCGCGTCAATGTATATTACAAACTATGCCTGACGATATTAAAATGAGATATAAGAGCGTTGACACTTCATATGAGGAATGGACTATTATCAGAGACGATGTTATAGCTCACGTTCGTCATTTAAAAAAAATGAAGGTAAATTTGATTTACTATCTTCTTTTAATTGAATATTTGATTCAAATGCCACTAACTTTTTTATTTATTTATTTGTTTCAGAGAATCATTAATCTTAAAAGGAAGAGAATAATGCCAAAGAAGCCAAAGGGAAGGAATAAAGATTATTGATCCAAGAAAAGATTAGTCTTAGATATTTTATTGTTATTTCAACAATTTTATTTTAGAAATTTTAGATTTCTTTAGTGAAAAGACTATGTTTGAGCAAATTAGTTTTTTTATTAATAATATGATTATTATAGTTAGAAACATATATAAGACATTTCATGTTGAATGAACAAAATTTATATTTTACTTTTAATAATAATAATTTGATTGTTATTTATTGAAATGTGAATTTATTAGTTTTGTTATGCAAAATTCCAAACAAGGAGCATGTTTATAATTTTTGAATTATTTAAAATTGCTAATATCTTAAAAAGACAAAAAGAAAATTCCGATAGAGAAACATATTAGTGGAATTTTAGATTGTGCTATATTTATCTAGACAATATTAACAGCCTAGTAAAGGACAATCTTTCATAAGAACTATTCAATGGTCCACAAGTTGTTTATGAACCTTGTCAAAAAAAAAAGGAAACATAACCAATTGGACATTTGTCTAATAAAGGCTCAAACACCACTTTAGTCATACATATAGATGGATGAGAATTTTTATATTCAAACTAGAAAAGGTTACAAATACTTTGACAACTTGATTGACAATTATTCAAGATATGATTGCTGACGTGCAAGAGGAATCTGAAAGTTTCAAGAATCCCAAGCACAAGCCTAAAAGCTATTAGGAAAATCACTAAAAAATACCTCGATCAGATCAAAGTAGAGAATACATGAATTCAGAATTCAAGCAACATAAGCATGAGCATGGAATTCAATCCGAACTCACTGCATCTGGAACACCACATCAAAATGGTATTTCAAAAGGGTGGAAAAGAACCTTACTACATATAGTTAAATTGATGATGATTGTGTCATCATTATAGTTGTCTTTGCGAGAGTATGCATATGCTTTACACACACTTAGTGATGTTCCATATAAGATAATACAGAAAACATTGTATTTGGAATACAATGGTTGAGCACACGTTCTCTAAAGGAAAGATTTGGAAGTTGGAATCATGATCTGAAGTGTGCATGTTTGGAAGAAATTCCAAAGAGACAAAAGGTGAAATATTAAATAGTCCTAGTGTAACGCCCTATATAGCACAAACCGCTACATTGTGTGTTTATAAAAGTGCCAGACTTTCTAATCAGGTCATTTAATTAAAAACGTGTTACCAAAACTATAATGGAACTAGGGTTAAAAGATTTTGGTCTCAAAAGCTGCAATTCTTATAAATAAACATTTACTGTTTACAAGGGATCCCAAAATTAATAGAATTAAAACCATCTACAAAAGATTCGAGATTTAATTATAGTATTAGCCATACTAAGGCAAAATAGACAGTTAAGCAATCCCTATCCTGATCCACTCCTCGACCATGGCGACCGAACAGCTGACTATGTACATTTTGCCCCGCAGCCCTCCACCTCAGGGTTGGTCCAACTTTCCTTTGCCTTTACCAGCACCACGTAGCACCCGTGAGCCAAGGCCCAGCAAGAAAACATAATAATAGAGCATAAGCAGTCAACAGACAATCCAATATCTCATATCACATAGGCATGTTCTAAGACATATAAGCATTCATGATAATCAAGTATTAAGCATACTAAACATATCAACTCATATCAATCACCAATTTACAAATGATAACTAGGGTTAGCGCCCTCAAGCCGAACCCTCTGTTTATCCCACTGACTCCGGCCCGCTTAAACCGACCTCAGTGAATATTAAGCGGTCCTCGGCTACCAGTGGCCAAGCCGCGCCATGTGCGCAAATATTGTATACGGCACCCTTAGGCCATCTATCACATGTCCCATGGAATAATACCATCATTGACATTATACAGATATCGGGAGCGCTTAGTCCCATTACAAACGAAATACCGGGTGCAGTTTTCTTACCTTTAAATTTACTAGCTTCGTTCACCTTGATCCTTGGGCACAATTCCTCTTGAACCCTAGCGCGAACCTAGTCACAACCACAGGTCAGAACCATCACCAAACCTCAAGTCCATAACCTAGCCTCGGGACCTATCCCGAGCCCTCGGGAAGTTCTAATTCCACCAAACGGGGTGGTGGAATCGAACCCCGAACCCCCGGGCAAAGACCCTTGAAAATAACTCAAAAACCCTCTTCTAGAAGCAGGGTAGCGCTATAGCGCTCTTTGGAGGGCGCTACAGGGCTACAAGCAAAACAAAAATCCCAAAGCCTAGCGCTACAGCGCCCAAAGGCTAGTGTTGTAGCGCTAGTCACAGAACCAGCACCCCTGCATTTTTCCTTCCTGCGATTTCCCCGAGCCAACCCTTACCAAAACTTTTCCAATCTTCAACCAAACTTAAAAACAAGCTTATCAACACACTCCACTCATCCCAAGCATCCCAAATACATAAAACCCAATCACATGCACCCCTAATCTCAAAATTCACCATGGTTGAACCTCAAACTCAGAAACTCCAGCTTAGCAGTCAAAACCTCATAATTTAAAGCTTAGAATTTCATACCTTCAATGGGGATTCGACCTTAAGTCAGCTTCTACACCTCCTTGGCTTACTCCTCCTCAAACCCCTAGCTTGAATTTCCTAGAGTTCCCACCAAATTCAGCTTAAACACCATAGTTCAATACCAAAACTGATAACTCTACAAAATAGAGTTATTTTACCACTTATTTTGATTTTATATAATTTTGTGTGTTTTTATAGTTATTTTGTTGTAAAATGTTCTAGTTAATTATTTGAATTATTATTGTTTAATTTGAGGTAAAAAATGTTGTATTATGGAACTTAATTGTTTAATAGAAATTAAGTTTTAATTAATATTTTCATGGAATTTATGAGGTATATTTGATTATTGAAAATATTTAGTTTTAATTTAATTTATATTTGTCTTATAGGGAATTTGTTGTACTTTATTTGCTCTTGAAAAGCAAGAAAAATGAGAGAAAAGTGGTATTTTTGGGAGAAAATATAGGAAAGTTGGCATTTTTGAAAACTTTCAGCCAAACCCATTTGGCCCAGCAAGCTGCCATGCTTCCAGCAGCCCACGAAGCCCACGGCCTGCCTCCAAAAGCCCAGACGCCAGCTCCCAGAAGCTGCAGTCCATCAGCCATGTGAGGACCATTTCTCCTTTAGCACTTTCCTTCCAGCAACTTGCTTCACCAACAAGTCAACGCCTGCCAGCCAAACCATGCCTCAAGCCGCTACATCCCTGCCCACACCAGCCACCCAAAGCTGCCACTTCCCCATTTTTTCCTTGAGCCCAACAAAAAATTGCTTTTGTACCATTTGTTCCCTATGACAAAAATGCCAATTTTTTACCCAACTTTCTACACATTTTACCCCAAAACCTAATTATTACACCATATATTTTACCCCTATTTGCCATATTACAATTAATTAAATTAATTTAATCAATTTAATTAATTTAAATTGATTATTTTAATCATCATTTTTGGCTATAAATAAGGGATTTGTGGTGTCCATATTGAGGAGGTTACTATACCATAATTTCTACACATTCAAAACCTCTCAATTCTCTTCATCTTCTTCTTCTTTTTGGTTACTTTCTATGTATTTTTAGAGGAAAAATTTGGGGGTTCATCCTCCAAATTTTCCTATTTATGTTTGTAATTTTTAGTTTGTATTTGCTATTCTAGTTATGTGTTTTTAATCTCTTTAAGATTATTAAGGTGATGATGAAACAATATGTAACTAGATAGTATTTATTTTGTATGTTGATTTCCCATTTTGTGCAACAAAGTTTATGGAATTTTCTTCTTCAAATATCTTCTTTCATCTTAAACATCATGTATTTTGGATTGTTAGCACATATTTACACTTTGTTCTTCATTAGTGCAAAAACATAATATTCTTTGTGTAAGATGTGTCATCAAATTGTACACATCCATGCTTAGAACAAAAATATTATGTTTTGCCTTATAAATAATGTTCATTGATTTATTTGTTATTTCATTATATTGATTTACACTAAATGCTTTGAAATTATAACTTTGAAAAGTGAAGAAAAATCTTATCTTTTTGGAAGAAATTTGTGCTTAAAATTATAAATCTATTTAGAAAATGATAGTTTGATTTATCTTAACTATCACTAAAACTTGGGAATCAATGTACTTATAAATATTATTGAACTTATATTATGTGGATTCTAATCCTTAATAATCTTATTTTACCATCTTGATTTCTAATATTAATTTATTTTTATGTATTGTCTTAAATTTCTTTATTATTGTCTCTTATTAGATTTTATTGTCACAAATTCTCATCAATCTTTGAAACTAGGTTAGAATTTATTAATTTTGATTTAAAATAGTTTTCTTTTCGATTTTAGACAACTCCTTTGGATTCGACATCCTTGCTTACACGATCACTATTCTATATGAACGATTCGTGCGCTTGCGATTTATAAATATTTAAAACATACCCATTTTGGGTCCATCAAAAACCAAAAACTGAAGAAACTTCAAAGTCTTACCTCAACTAAACGACTTATTCTTACTAAACCCTTGCCAATTGTTCAGGCCAGACCAGGAACTCTTTCCTCAAGCTTGCTCTGGTTTCCCCTGGGTTTCTGCTTCAAAATACCTCAAGAGTTGATGAAGAAAACCTAGACCGACCTTTACAAAATGGTCTGGTCTTATTTCCCTTTTCTTTCTTTCCTTTTCTTTCTTTCCTCAGACTTCTACTTCATTCTACAAACTCCACTAAGCATAAAGCCTCAGTTATGCCTATCTCTATATGCCAAATGACCACAATACCCTCCCCTTTAATTCTAAATCCTTCAATCCACTTAGGGCATTTTGGTCATTTTACCCAATTCCCGCTAATTCCTCAAGTGTCTCTAATATTTTCCACTTGCTTCCCGATACCTAATTAATCGCCAATTATATTCCTCGATGTCAAAATTGACCCCAATATACTCTCTAAATTCCCATTTATACCCCCAGGCTCACCCCGAGCCGGGTATAAATCCCCACCGTGACTTTTTCGCTAACCTGCTCACTAGGATCGTCTCGAATCACAGATCACAAATATATCCACATAATAATGTGGTCTCAACAATTATCACATATATATACAGTTATGCCCTCAACGGTCCAAAATTACAATTATGCCATTTCTAACCTAAACAGAGCCTACATGCATACTAATACACATAGCCATGCATCTCAAATATTCAAATAGCCATACAACATGCTTTTAAATCATTAAATCACATATATTCCAATTATGCCCTCCCGGCACACTAATCAAGGCCCTTAAGCCTCATTTGTAAATTTGGGTCGTTACAACTATCCCCTCCTAATGAGAATTCTGTCCTCAAAATTTACCTGAATAACTCGGGATACTGATCCCGCATCGCTGTCTCAAGCTCCCAGGTCGCTTCCTCGACCCTACTATTCCTCCACAACACCTTGACTAGAGGAATCATCTTATTCCGCAATACTTTATCTTTTCGATCCAAGATCTGAACCAGTTGCTCTGCATAAGCCAAATCTGTCCGTAACTCCAAATCGTCATACCTCAATACATGAGTTACATCCAAGATGTACTTCCGAAGCATAGAAACATGGAATACGTCATGAACTCCAGACAACGAAGGTGGCAAGGCTAACCTGTAAGCCACCTGACCAATCCTTTCCAGGATCTCAAACAGTCCAATGAACCTAGGACTTAGCTTGCCCTTCTTTCCAAACCTCCTCACCCCTCGCAGAGATGAAACTCGAAGGAACACGTGGTCCCCAACCTGGAACTCCACGTCCCTACGCTTAGGATCAGCGTAGCTTTTCTGTCTGCTCTGGGAGGCGAGCATTCTAGCTCGGATCTTTTCTATAGCTTCACTTGTTTTCTGAACCATATCTGGCCCCAAATACTTCCTCTCACCCATCTCATCCCAATGAATAGGAAATCTACACTTCCTCCCATATAACATCTCTTAGGGAGCCACTCCAATCGTTGACTGATAACTATTGTTATACAAAAATTCAATCAACGGAAGGTACTTACTCCATGAACCCTCAAAGTCGATCACACACGCTTTGAGCATATCCTCCAATACCTGAATCGTCCTCTCAGACTGTCTGCCAGTCTAAGGATGAAATGTTGTACTGAATTTCAACTGAGTTCCCAAAGCTTTCTGCAAACCACTCCAAAACATGGAAGTGAAGATGGGATCCCGATCTGACACTATACACTTAGGAACCCCATGGAGATGTACAATCTCCCTCACATACAACTCAGCACACTGATCCACAGTATATGTCGACCTTACTGGAAGAAAATGGGTTGACTTGGTGTACTTGCCACTATCACCCACACTGAGTCATGAAGCCCCACCGTCCTGGGTAAACCTCCCACAAAGTCCATAGTAATATCCTCCCATTTCCACTCGAGAATACCCAAAGGCTGAAGCAACCCTGCTGGTCGTTGATGCTCAGCTTTCACCTGCTGACAGGTTAAACATCTGGCTATGTACTCCACCACATCCTTCTACATCCCGGGCCACCAATATAACGTCCGTAAATCCTGGTACATCTTCGTGGTACTCGGATGAAGTGAGTACGGTGTCGTATGAGACTCATCTAGTATCTCACATCTGATCCCCTCATCAGCTGGAACACATATTCGTCCCTGATACCGAAGCAAACCTACCTCAGATATAGAATAGTCCTTAGCTACTCCCACTAAGACATTCTCCCTAATCCCCTGTAACTGAATGTCTGCCAACTGTGCTTCTCTTATCCACTCTAGCAGGGTCGACTGCAAAGTAATATTGGCCAAACGACCTACCATCAATTCTATACCCGCTCTGATCATCTCACCAGCTAACTCCCTTGATATCCGAATGGAACTATATAACTGACCTGGACCTCTCCGACTCAATGCATCTGCCACCACATTGGCTTTCCCCGGATGGAAAAGAATATCACAATCATAGTCCTTTACCAACTCCAGCCAATGCCTCTGTCTCATGTTCAGGTCCTTCTGTGTAAACAAATACTTCAGACTCTTATGGTCAGTGTATACCACGCACTTTTCCCCATACAAATAATGTCGCCAAATCTTCAGTGCAAATACTACCGCAGCTAGCTCTAAATCATGGGTAGGATACCGCTGCTCATACTCCTTTAGCTATCGTGACGCATATGATATAACCTTCTCATTCTGTGTCAACACACAGCCTAAACCCAATGTCGATGCATCGCAGTAAAAAACAAACTTCCCTTCCCCCGAAGGAAGACTCAACACAGGCGCTGTAATAAGCCGTCGCTTCAGCTCTTGAAAACTATCTTCACACTTGTCTGACCAGATAAACTTCAAATTCTTCTGTGTCAGTTCTGTCATCGGTGCTGCTATCTTCAAGAAGCCCTCTACAAACTGTCTATAGTAACCTGCCAAACCAAGAAAACTCCGCACTTCCGAGGCATTCCTTGGCCTCGGCCAATCCCTAACCACCTCTCCCTTAGAGGGATCCACCTTAATTCCATCTACACCCACTATATGTCCAAGGAATGTCACTTCTGGTAACCAAAATTCACACTTCTTAAACTTGGAATACAACTGATGCTCCCTCAATCTCTGAAGAACCTGCCGAATATGAAGCTCGTGCTCTGCCTCTGAACTGGAATACACCAAGATGTCGTTGATGAAGACCATAACGATCTGATCCAGAAAGTCGTTGAACACCCTATTCATTAAATCCATAAAGGCTGCTGGGCATTGGTCAATCCAAACGACATGACCAGAAACTCATAGTGCCCATACCGCGTTTGGAAGGCTGTCTTTGGTATGTCCTCATGCTTGATCCTCAGCTGGTGATAACCAGATCGAAGATCAATCTTTGAGAACATCGTCTTACCCTGCAGCTGGTCGAACAGGTCATCAATCCTTGGTAGGGGATACTTATTCTTGATAATAAACTTGTTCAATTCTCGGTAGTCTATGCACATTCTCAAAGTTCCATCCTTCTTCTTCAGAAACAAAACTGGAGCACCCCATGGCGAGTAGCTAGGCCTGATAAACCCCAAATCCAGTAGCTCCTGCAGCTGTATCTTTAATTCTTTTAGTTCCGCCGGTGCCATCCTATACGGTGCCCTTGACACTGGCTCTATCCCTGGCGCCAACTCAATGACAAACTGAATTTCTCTACGTGGCTGAAACCCTGGCAAGTCCTCAGGAAACACATCTAAGAACTCGCAAACCAATCTGATCTCTCTCGGTCTGACTGGTGAAACCCCGATGGTATCCACCACACTAGCTAGAAAGCCTATACATCAACCTTGTAACAAGTCTCTGGCTCTCAACACCGATATCCTGGGTACGCGGGGTCCATGTACCGCTCCCACAAAGACAAAGGGATCCTCGCCCTCTGGCTTAAGAGTCACCATCTTCTTCCTGCAGTCAATGGTAGCTCCATATCTAACCAACCAATCCATACCTAGAATCATATCAAAGTCCTCCATACCCAACTTAATTAAGTCTACTGATAACTCCCTACCATCAACTATCACTGGCAGTGCTCTAATCCATCTCCTAGATACTACCAGTTCCCCTGTAGGCAAAATAGTCCCAAACCCTGAAACACAATTTTCACTAGGTCTACACAGTCTATCAAACACCTTACTAGAAACAAACAAGTGTGTAGCACCAGAGTCAATCAATACAGTAAAAGGAGTGCTAGCACTAGATAGCTGACTTGTCACTACCGAGGGATTAGCCTCGACCTCCGTCTGCGTCAGGATGAACACTCGAGCTGGAGTCAAGTTGTCCACCTTCCCTGCATCCCCCCTCTTCACTGTTGGGCAATCTTTCTTGAGGTGTCCCACCACCCCGCACACATAACAGGCCTTAGCCCGACATTCACCTGGATGGCGTCTTCTGCACCTCGTGCATTCAGGATAAGTCCTCCATGTGTCACCGCCTCCCTAACGGCCACCCTCAGTACCCCGACCTCTCCTATCAGGACCAAAAGCGATCGAATCCTCAGGGGTCTGCCTCTTCAAATCATTGGGGCCTACGTCCCTACCGGAACCAAAATATGGAGGCACCGCCCTGCGGCCCTCCCTCCTCACTGCACTCTCTCTCCATATCTTATTCTCCGCTTCCTCAGCGGTAAGAGCCTTCTCTACAACCTGGGCATAGGTCGTCCCTCCAGGAACTGTTGTAATTCTCACATCTCGAGTTATCATAGCATCAAGCCCTCTAATGAATCTGACCTGCCTAACTGCATCAGTAGGCACAAGATCTGGTGTGAATTTCGCAAGTCCGTCAAACTTCAGGGCATACTCTGTAACTGTCATGCTACCCTGAACCAGCCCCACGAATTCATTTATCTTCGCTGCCCTGATGGCAACATTATAATACTTCTGACTGAACAAGTCCTTAAATCCTTCCCAAGTCAAAGCAATAACATCCCTGGTCTGTGATGCCACCTCCCACCAAATTCGGGCATCCTCTCTCAGCATATACGTGGCATAGGCCACTCTGTCATGCCCCTCTACCCTCATAAAATCAAGTATGGTAGTAATCATAGTCATCCACTGTTCAGCCTTCAGTGGATCAGGTCCTCCCTCAAAGATCGGGGGTTGCTGCTTTCTGAACTGCTCATATAATGGCTCCCATCTATTTCCAACCTCAACTGGCTGTACAACAGGTACCACTAAAGGTGGCACAGTAGAGGCAACACTCCCAGATGGAGCCTGCTGCTGCAGAATTCGGATCTCTTCATCTTGGCTCTGTAGCTGAGCCTTCATGTCTACCATCAACTGCTACCAGTTCTCAGGGACTAGCGGAGAGGTCTGGCCCTGATTATCATCTCTTGTCCCGAACCTGCCGGCTAGTCGTGTAGATTTTCTTGGACGCATAATTATGCAAGTCAATCTACAATCAACGACTCGGCAATCAGACTATGATGACAGGGTAATAATCCTTTCATGATCCATCACTGGAACTCCAATCATTCACAAACAATCAATTTCATAGCAATCTATCCAAATATTTATCCATATATTCATTCACATGCATAGCAGTGCTGATAAGCACACCTCAATAAAATCATGCAATAGTCAAGGGCCAGGCCCTATCAGTATCTCATGCTCCCTATTAATCAAACAGATATCAACAGTCATATCTCATTCAAATCATTTAAGCATATAATCATGTGCACACAATTACCAAACCCTGAGTCGAGCTTGTCTTTCGCGACGAATGTACATGTCCAGCCAATCTTCAGGAACCCATAAACCTAGGACGATCTGATACCAAGTTGTAACACCCTGGATAGCCAAGATCGCTACACTGTGTATTTATAAAAGTGCCAAACTTGCTAATCAAGTCATTTAATAAAGAACGTGTACCGAAACTATAATGGAACTAGGGTTAAAAGATTTTGGTCTCAAAAGCTGCAATTCTTATAAATAAACATTTACTGTTTACACAGGATCCCAAAATTAATAGAATTAAAACCATTTACAGAAGATTCGAGATGTAATTACAACATTAGCCATATTAAGGCAAAATAGACAGTTAAGCAATCCCTGTCCAGATCCACTCCTCGGCCATGGCGACCGAACAGCTGACTATGTACATTCTGCCCCGCAGCCCTCCACCTTAGGGTTGGTCCAACTTTCCTTTGCCTTTACCAGCACCACGTAGCACCCGTGAGCCAAGGTCCAGCAAGAAAACATAATAACAGAGCATAACCAGTCAACAAAGAATCCAATATCTCATATCACATAGGCATGTTCTCAGACATATAAGCATTCATGATAATCAAGCATTTAGCATACTAAACATATCAACTCATATCAATCACCAATTTACAAATGATAACTAGGGTTAGCGCCGTCAGGCCTCACCCTCTGTTTATCCCACTGACTCCGGCCCGCTTAAACCGAGCTCAGTGAATATTAATCTATCCTCGGCTACCAGTGGCCAAGCCACGCCCTATGCGCAAATATTGTATATGGCACCCTTAGGCCATCTATCACATGTCCCATGGCATAATACCATCATTGACATTATACAGATATCGGGAGCACTTAGTCCCATCACAAACGAAATACAGGGTGCAGTTTTCTTATCTTTAAATTTACTAGCTTCGTTCACTTTGATCCTTGAGCACAATCCCTCATGAACCCTAGCGCGCACCTAGTCACAACCACAGGTCAGAACCATCACCAAACCTCAAGTCCAAAACCTAGCCTCGGGACCAATCCCGAGCCCTCGAGAAGCTCTAATTCCACCAAACGGGGTGGTGGAATCGAACCCCGAACCCCCGGGCAAAGACCCTTGAAAATCACTCAAAAACCTTATTCTGGAAGCAAGGTAGCGCTACAACGCTCTTTGGAGGACACTACAGTGCTACAAGCAGAACCAAAATCCCCCAGACAACCAAGCCTAGTGCTACAGCGCCCAAAGGCTAGCACTGTAGCGCTAGTCACAGAACCAGCACCCCAGAATTTTTCCTTCCTGCGATTTCCCCGAGCCAACCTTTACCAAAACTTTTCCAATCTTCAATCGAACTTAAAAACAAGCTTATCAACACACTCCACTCATCCCAAGCATCCAAATACATAAAACCCAATCACATGCACCCCTAATCTCAAAATTCACCATGGTTGAACCTCAAACTCAAAAACTCCAGCTCAGCAGTCAAAACCTCATAATTTAAAGCTTAGAATTTCATACCTTCAATGGGGATTCGACCTTAAGTCAGCTTCTACACCTCCTTGGCTTACTCCTCCTCAAACCCCTGGCTTGAATTCCCTAGAGTTCCCACCAAATTCAGCTTAGACACCATAGATCAATACCAAAACAAAAAACTTAAGAAACTTCAAAGTCTTACCTCATCTAAATGGCTTATTCTTACTAAACCCTTGCCGATTCTTCAGGCCAGACCAGGAACTCTTGCCTCAAGCTTCTTTGGCTTCCCCTAGGTTTCTGCTTCAAAATACCTTAAGAGCTGATGAAGAAAACCTAGACCAACCTTGACAAAATGGCCTGCTCTTCTTTCCCTTCTTTTCTTTCTTTCCTTTTCTTTCTTTCCTCAGACTTCTACTTCATTCTACAAACTCCACTAAGCATAAAGCCTCAGTTATGCCTATCTCTATATGCCAAATGACCACAATACCCTCCCCTTTTATTCTAAATCCTTCAATCCACTTAGGGCATTTTGGTCATTTTATCCAATTCCCGCTAATTCCTCAAGTGTCTCTAATATTTTCCACTTGCTTCCCGGTACCTAATTAATCGCCAATTATATTCCTTGATGTCAAAATAGACCCCAATATATTCTCTAAATTCCCATTTATACCCCCATGCTCGCCCCGAGCTGGGTATAAATCCACGTCGTGGCTTTTTTGCTAACCTGCTCACTAGGATCGTCTCGAATCACAGATCACAAATATATCCACATAATAATGTGGTCTCAACAATTATCACATATATATACAGTTATGCCCTCAACGGTCCAAAATTACAATTATGCCATTTCTAACCTAAACAGAGCCTACATGCATACTAATACACATAGCCATGCATCTCAAATATTCAAATAGCCATACAACATGCTTTTAAATCATTAAATCACATATATTCCAATTATGCCCTCCCGACATACTAATCAAGGCCCTTAAGCCTCATTAGTAAATTTGGGTCGTTACACCTAGAGATGACAAAATGTTTGTATCTAAAAGTGCTACTTTTATTGGTGCATGTCTATGATAAAAGCCACCAACCTCAAAGTAAGTTGTACTAGAGGAAATGATCTCAGATCATTTAATCAAGTTATTAATCAACGATGATATACAACTGGAGGATATCTCAAGTTCAAGTCAAAATATTAGAGAGCCTCATCATAGTGGGAGAGTTAGAAAGTAGCCAATTCATAATGAACATGAAGTTCAGTTGAGTATGTCTGACACAAACAAATTTGATTCATCTTCATACTTGGATGAAATGATAGATTTTGAGAAAGAATGATAATTAAAATCCATGGATCTTGGAAATATGATTTCAATATTCTAAAAGCATCTGAACTCTTAAACATGTTCCTGAATTATTGGACCTACCTGTCACAATTGGATATTCAAGAAAAGGAGAAATGCCAATCAAAACTAAGGGACTTTCAAAGAAAGAATGATAGCTAAATTCTATAAACAAATTATAAAACACTTTAGTATGCATAACTCCAAGATAGGCACAATGTCTACCTGGTGAGGAGTAATCCTATCTAAATACTCGTGTCCACAAACACCTTACACAGAGGACTACATGAGACCATAATTCCTATGTCTCAGTTGTGGATGGTTTATTGTATAAAATATTACATACTAGACCTGACATTTATACAATAGGAATGGTCAGCTATTATTGAATCAAATATGGGTTGAATCATTTGAAAAACCGTATTCTAAAGTATTTAAGATATAATACATATTATATGTTCGTGCATTCAGGTATTAACCTGAACCCCAAAATTAGACTTACTAATTTTGATTTTTAATTAGATAAAGAATATCAAAAGTCGATATCTAGATCAGTTATCAAACATGGAAGAGACACAATATTCCAGAGAAGTATTGTGTAATCTAGAGTTGTTGACTCCACCAGAAAAAAGTAAAAAATGTAGCAATTTCTGAAACAGCTAAGTTGGCTATGTGACTTAGTGAAGTTATTTAATGATCTGGAAGTAGTTCCAAACATGAATAAGCCACTGGCTCTTTACCATGACTACAGTAGAGTTGTAGCTAATCCAAAGGAATCTAAAAGTTGCAAGAAGGGAAATGCACATAAAAAAGAAGTATCATTTAATTCGAGACATCATTTACATAGAAGATGTATTTGTCTTGAAGATAGCTCCTTAAGTGTTATCTTACATATCTGAGAATAGAGATTTTGTCTGACAAAACCTTACAGGATCACGTAAGAAACATTGGATGAGAATGATGCATCATTTGCTTTAGGAAAAGTGGGAGACTTTTGGGAATAGTTCCTTTAAAGCAATTATAGTGGACGAATGATTTAGTGAAATAAATGAATTGAATTATGTTGTATATATTTTATGTCCTATATTATTCTTGGTAATATTAAGTAAATATCAGAAAATTCTCAAGTTTATCTATGTGGTCTCAACTCATATTGGTATGGGAGGATCGAGATTGAGATAATGAACTAAACACAGTTCGCAGTAAAATAAAGTTATGGAAACTTTAGATTAAATATTGCTAGTACGGATTCAGTTTACTAGTGTAGTAAGACACTTTAGTGGATGTGCTTTATATATTGAGAATATATAGAACTGGATCAGATGTGTTTATTGATACTTGATTAAATACCGTTTTGTAGTATTAATTAAACACATCAATCGATGATCATATACAAGCTAGTCTTAATCCTGAGGTTACTATGAACTCCTATATATGTCATCTGATCCTTTGATTCATACGTTAGGGTTTGTCAAAATGATCAGGCTTAAAACAATTATTTTGGGGATTCAATGATACAAATGGCTAGGGAAATCTATACCTTCTTATAGATGGAATAATGGCTCCCTATTGGGTTGACTTTTGGAACTTGAAGGTTATTGAGCTCAAATTCATAATTAGATTATGAATTAACCTTCAGTAGTAAAGTCAATGGTACTCTAGGAACAAGACATAATTAAAAGGGTAAAAGTGTAATTTTATTCCCGCTTTATTTTGAACTATTAATAGAGGATTAATTTGTATGTAATGATTATATCAATGGATACTTTAAGTTTACTATAAAGTACTCAGTAAATGAATGTTTACAATTAAAAGAGTGCACTCTCATATATTTAGTAGAATAATCTTGCGATTAATAAATTATGATTCTTTTATTAAAGAGATTTAATCAATGATCTAAATTTATTGGAGCTTGTAATTATAGGTACATACCCAAGACAGCTCTATCAACACTATTTAAGGGAAGAGTTGATACAAGGGTAAAAACTGTAAATGAGTTATGTTAGAAGAAATTTGTTCTTTAGATCAAGTATACAATTATATGAAAATTGAGGTCAAATAATTAATTAGGAATTAATTATTAAGTTTTCAAAATTAATTAATTAGATGTAATTTTTGAAATTACAAAGATAATTAATTAAGATTGATTTTCGAAAATAACAAAATAAAATGAATTGATTTTTGAAATTATTATTTTGAGTGGGAGAAATAAATATAGTAAGTCAAAATTAGTTTGAATTATTATATTTAATTATTTAATAACAAGGTGATAATGTGAATTTAAATATTAGATTTAAAATATAAATCTTGTTAGTCATCTATTCTTGATAAAGATGCAATCCTAATTTATTGATTATTTGAATTATATTTATTAATAATTAAGTAATTAAAAAATTAGAAAATGGAATATTCCCTATTGTGGGAATATACCACACGCCAAGCAAAGTCCCGGGAACTGGGCTTGTACATGTAGCACTTGTATTGTACGAGACATTGACTTTTCATTTTATCTAATTAATTAATAAAATATTTAAAAGGCTTAAATATGGATATTTCCTATATTCAAATTTGTATCTACATTGTCTTAATTATTAAATATATGATAATAAAAAGATAATCATGAAAATTGAATTTTTGAAATTGTGAATTTGAAAATTTAATTATGAATTATGATTGTCATCTGTTTCCTTAGTGGGAGTAGGAGCTGGATAAGTTGTCATCAATAGTTTGGGATTTTAAATTTATGATAGAGGTAAGCCATACTGGATGTTATTCTCTTTGTTCTTTAATGTTCTTGAAAATTTGGGGCTTTTGATGAATTTTTGAAAAATTGGGGTTTTTAAGTAGTTTGGTTATGGGTATTGTTGACTGTGTTTTTAGCCAACGACGTGAGAACGTCAATAACGACAAGCCTTCAAGAGAATGTAAACGACAACAGACAGTTTAAACAAGAAAAGTAAATAACACACAAGATTTTTATAGTGGTTCAGCCCCGATCAGTCGGTAATAGCCTAATCCACTTAGAGTTGTGATTATAGATCTGTACTCAAGATCAGATGGACTAAGCCAACTGAGTTTCTTCAGTACAGATTGCAAAAATACAAGAATCCTTTCAAATACCAACACTTTCTCTCTCTAGAATACTCAGACCCAAATTTTCTCTCTCTAGAAAGAAGAAGCAGAAGAAAAACCCCTCTCTAATCCCATAAGCCCTCTATTTATAGGCTTAGGGTCATACATACGATATCCCCTAGAACCAGGATATTTTATTATACTTATTACATTTAAATTACAAAAAACATTCAAAATTCAAAATGTAACAAACCCCCCATTTGTGGGAAGAATGATAGATTCCCGCATATCTTGTTGAAGTTGTTTCTGGGAATCTTGACTTAGTCCCTGGTCGAACACATGCATGTTGGATACATGCAAGTGCTGGTCGGACATACTCCTCTAGGCTCTCCTCGGACCAAGGTCATGCATGCTTGGCTCTCCTCGGACCAAGGTGGTCCGAGCCAATCTCCTTGGCTCCTCCTCAGACCAAGGTGGTCCGAGCCAACCCTCTTGGAGCTCTCCTAGGATGCACTCTCCTTAGCCTCCTAGGATGCATTCTCCTTAGCCTCCTAGGATGCATTCTCCTTAGCCTTCCTCGGACCAAGGTGCACTTGGCTTGGTTATGACATCTATCAAGCAGTCCAAATTCTTCGTCAGTCTACCGGGTCACTTTATCACAACTCTGAGGAGTCAATGTATTTATTGACTATTTAATGTGTCTTTTACGGACCATGTACTGCCATTTGTCACCTCTATTGCCACGTCATTAATCTCCATTTTTGGGGATAACAGGTATTGATGATCAGAACTAGTTTTTTGAATGTTTTGAAGAATGTATTGCTACAAAATTCATGGGAATTTTATTGATTTTTGAATTTTGAGAGAATATGGGTTTTAGAACACTAAAATCCCAATTTTTTTATTTTAGTTTGAATGAAGTTTATAAGATGTATATGAGATACTATACTTGTTGTAATGCATGATTTTGTCTTACGAAATGATTTGGAGTCAATTTTAAGTCTTTTGGTTGAGTTTAGAAAATCAAAAATCACATAAATCTGCTCTCTAACTTGGGTCGGTCGATCGGCCTAGGGCTCCAAGTCGACGGGCATGTGGTTGTGGTTGGCTAGGGTTTTTAGCGACCCAGTTGACCGGCCTGTGCCAGGTGGCCACAGACCCATAAATATTATCAATCGACAATTGAAGTGGCTCCGTATGAGATATTGTATAGTAGAAATCGTAGATCACTAATCCATTGGGATGAAATGGGTGAGGGGAAGTATCTTGGTCTTGAGGCACTTCAGAGGACCAGTGAGGCCATTAAAAATATTAGAGCTCAAATGATCGTTTCCCAAAGTAGATAGAAAAGCTACATAGATCCAATGCGTAGGCACGTGGAGTTCAAAGTTGGGGACTATGTTTTTCTTCAAGTTTCACCGATGAAAGGAGTAAAACGCTATGGGAAGAAAGGGAAGTTGAGCCCTAGGTTCATTGGACCATCTGAGATCCTTTAGAGGATTGGAAAAATAACTTATATATTCGCTATGCCTCCAGCTTTATTGGGAGTCCACACTGCTACAAAACTATACTTAGGCAACACACGAGAGACAACTGTTTTCATAAAACAGTCGTCTCATGTCAAAAATAGACACGACAAAACATTATCTCTTGAACTATTGTGTCATTCAAATTAAAACTCACATGAGACAATAGTTTTAGTGAGACTGTCGTAACATGTCTACTTTGAACACGCGACAACTTTTCTACGAAAACTGTTGTCTCATCCAAATACAATTTTTTTAATCAAGTATTCATAAATTTGTATTTTTTTATATAATTTACTATATTATATAAATATATTCATAAAAAATGTTAAATTAATAATTTGAAACATAGAATATCCATTAGTTATATAAATAAATTATTCAAATAATTTTCTAATTTTTTAATAATTTATAATATTAATTGCTAATTAAATAGGTTATTATATTTTTTTGTCCAATTTTTCATAAGGTAGGTCACCAAAACGTATATATAGTATTTAGGAATTGTTAGTGATAATAGTATAAGTAAGATTATTTTTTAATTTTAATTGAAAATTTATATAAATTTAAATATTTGAAATATTTATCATCACAAAAAAAAATTATTTTTAGTCACAAGATATTTTGTCACTAAAAAATATAAACATTGTAACTAAAAAAACTTCATCAGCATTATGTTATTACTAAAAAAATCTACGACGAAAAGTATTAGTAACACAAAATGTAATTTATTGTGATTAAAAATATATTTAGTCATAATAAATTCTATCATTATATTATAAATCTTAAGAGAATTACTTTTTATAATAGTAGGAGTGTAAAATTGTAACATCCCGCAAATTCTACATTAAGAATTTTGAGGAAAAAATTAATATTTAATTGAAAAAAATAATTTAATTGGGAAAGTTATGAAAATTAAATCACTTTAGATTTAATTATATATTGGGATGATAAATAGATTTTTATGTCCCAAGTTGTGCATTATTTTTGGAATAATTAATAAATGATATTAAAATTTAAAAATAAAAAATAACTAGAATATAAAGAGTTTTATTTTTTTAAATCGTATTATCATTATTTATTGAGAAATAAATAATAAGAACTCTTTTAATTTTTTTTTAAATGGAATTTATTAAGATTTGAAGATTTTACATTTTAAATTGTAAGATTTAAAATAAAAAAAAATTCATCGCTCAATTATTATATTATTTATGGAAATAGTATAAAATGTTTTTAATTTCAATAAAAATATTATTTTATTAACTAATTGTGATAAATTGGTTTAATATGTCATCTAATTGTTTTTTGGGATTTAAAAATGATTTAGATAAATATTTTTTGTGGCAGATTTAGATAAATATTTGTTTAACTTAAAAAAAATTACTCTAGTAATTAATTGCTAAATTAACAAAATAGAGTAACTAATAAAATAATTGATGAATAAATGAATTAATATATTAAGTATCATATTTTATTTTATTAAATAATAAAAGGGAGTTAAAAATGATAATACTATAATCCTAAAATTGTATTAGCCCCTTCTCTCTCCTCTTCTTCCTAGCCTGATACCACCACTCTTTCTTTTGTTCTCTCGCATCTCAGTCGGCCAGACCAGACGAGCCATCTTCGGCCACCACCAAATGACACGCACCCCACCACGAGCTTCCTTGGCCCTCAAAACCCCAACCCGTGAAGCTTGCCTCCCCACTCGTCGGCATCCGTCGCAACTGGCTCCCCGAAGTTCCGTCGCCAATGTGAGTTTGGAGGATTTTTCTAGCCCCCACCGTCTTCGAAACCAGAATTCAAGGGAATGGTTGGGTTCGTGAGCTCAAGAGAAACAAAACCCCTATGGAAATTGGACTGAAATGTCGCTGGAGGTGCTCACCAATGTCACGAACGAATTTCTTCTTCTTCTTGTAAGTTCTTTCTTTTGTTTCCTTTTCTTCATCAATACATATTACTGTCACTGAATCTTGTGGAGCCATAATTTCATATATTAACTCTTTTTAAAGCTACATATCCAAGACCCTATATTTTGATATATATATATATATATATTCGTCTTGAGAAAGAATGTGAGATATTTTGTTTTGGCTTATTATTTTAGACAAATTTATGCTTACCAGTGATTTGGGTATTCTCTTCGTAGTAGATCTATATTTTTTTCTTCTCATTTTCTATCTATATTTCTATATGTATACATTTTGAATCCTTCACAATAATTTGTGGAATAGGGGATATCTCAATGACTTCACCTCTGCTAGCCTCTTCGTTCCTAATAGCTTCTTCTTCAAAACCAAGGCCCTTCTCAGAGAATTGCCTCCTTTTATGAGCTTTAATGTGTATATTATTTGGTGTAAAGTATATATATAGAAGCATTGGGTTGTGCTTAGAGGGTATATCTATTTGTTATGTTCATTGATTTCAGACCTATTTCATGGATATACATACACGGTATACTCTCTGGTCAACCCTTATTGGTGGTGTAATGGGTGCACATGCTCAATTATGGGAGGTATATTTGCTATAATTAATCTTCTATGCTCTTCTCCTTTTGTAGCATTCCTTTTCAGAATGTGTTTGAGTAGTTATCTTGATGCTCGTAATATTCTTTTTCTTTGTTTTGTCTATTGCACATAAATTATTTGTTAAAATACCTTAGTGAAATGGATTGTAGTGTGCAATCTTATATTTTCATATATTGGTGACTTGTATAGCTATAACCAAGTTAATAGAAACAAAATGATACTAGTTTTACACGTACAGTTGATTTTTTTCATTATCATTGTACTAAATTTGTTTATCTTGTAGTCGTTCTTTCATGTATGTGATATGGGATTTGATCTAGTTAGCGCTGCACATTTAATATTTATGAAGAATTTATATTGAAAAAGGAATTTAAATACATGTGTTCTTATTTTGTTTTCTTCTCAATATTGAAGTGTTATTTTAGAACTTTAGATTTTTCGGCAGAGACATCAAAACTTAGTTCTTTATTTTCATTTGGAAGGAATTCAAATTTGGTAATTGTAGATAAAATTGGCTTGTGGAAGAGAAAAGAATTATATTAATAATATCTATACTTTAGTCATGTATCTTTTCAAGATTAAGCAAACCAGATAACAACTTTTCTCAAGTAGTTGTTTGAATCAAAGCTGAGCTACCACTTATTTACTTTGTTAAATTATGACTTGTCAAGTTTATATTAATTACTATTATGGAGGAAAATAAAATATACATTTCAATTGCATTTTCATGTTGTATACTTGTTGAAACTAGGCATTGATTGCCATTTTTTGGAAAATGCATACGGCAAATTCATGTCCATCAAGAGCATTCTAACTTACGATTACTTGTTACATATAAATATACTTGTCTAACTTGACTAGTCTTGAAGCTCAACTTAGGTGTCTCTTATTACTTGCATAATTTCCATCTGATGGAGTTATGAGCTTTGATATCAATGGTGGTGAGGAGTTGGTATTATTATGCTTATAATATGAGTATTTGTTCTTATATCTATTCTTATTTTGTTAAGAGGTGAGTATATGTACCGATAATATGAGTGTGAGTTCTCTTCTCTAGTTGGATAATGTTGAAATAATTTTAAGTTCTGTTTTGTGAGACCTGATTTAAGTATTGTTTATCTTCTTAACATCGAGCAAAGCTTATGAAGAATCCAAGCAACTAGTGGAGAGCCAAACAGCTCAAGGAGATGTTTTCAATTCATTTCCAGTGGGTGTATTATCTATAGTTGGTTGATTTTAGAGTTTACTTTTATTGTTTTGAAATTTTTACATAAATCAAACAAACTTGTTTCAATGTATATATTTACCTTGCTATGTTTATTTTCAATTATAAGTTCTTTGGTTTTTCCTTTAGAACTTCTTACTATCAAGTTTTAAGTGCTTCTTGGATATATAGTGTCAGAAAAACTACTCATAACTTTGTATTTGATCAAAGTCCAGGAAGGAATTCTTGCATTGGTCTATGACAATTCACTTGGCTTTTTGGTATATACAGAGTCAGGCCAATTTTAATTTATTTAGTTCTGACTATGTAATGTGTAGTTGTTTCATTATTATTTTATTAGAGAATGAAATTAACAACTAGCTTATTGAGTTTTAGTATCATTTATTTCCATTTAATAATATTCAATATATATATCATTTATTGGTAATGGGAAATTCATAATTTTTTCTATTGTTTTGTAATTTGTTTTCTGGGAATGCATTAAATGTTTTTAGTATTCTACAACTATAACCATCTTTCTTTCTCTATATGTCTTCAATTGTTAATGGTGGAGATCTTTCTCTATGTTAAATATGTATATATAGTTTCATAGGAAAAATATTCAAATAAATTTTATAGATATATATATATATATTAGATTAAGTCATTAGTGTTTCATATAAATTTATATAGTACCCACCAAGCTTTCATATAGAAGAAACACATTGGAAAGAATTTGTCAAGAGAAGGACATCTAAAGAGTTTCAAGATTTTAGAAAACTACAACAAGAAAGGCATAATCATTTACAGGTTCCTCATAGGACTTCAGCCATAGCTATACTGAATTGGAAGCTGATTTAGTAAGTACATATATAGAAAGAATTATGCCTAATTTTATGTTTTCTTAATTTGATGTTAAAATTGACCTAATTCTATTATATGCAGCAAGCTAAGTGGGGAACAACAGAGAAAATAGATCGATCTATACTCTGGAAGGAGGCTAGAAAAGATTCTTCTGGCAACTATGTCACCGAGCGTGACAAGGTCATGGGAGAGGCCATCGTAAGTTGTAAAACGTTAAATGACTTTTGGTAATTGTTTTATATTTTAGTAAAAAACAAATAATTGATTAAATTTTGTACAGGAAGACATGCTTGACAAAAGAAAAGAGGGCAAAATGATTGTATATTTTAGTTAGCACTTACATAGTTATTGCAAGTGTATATTTTGATCTTGTAATTTTTAGATTTGGAACATACTGAGTTCTATTGATTCTGTCTGAACTATGTTGTAATTACACAGAAAATTATGAATGAATATAGTGGTTGAAAATAGAAAAATGAAAACAATCTCATATTCTACATGGGACATCGGTCTCCACAAAACTGTCGTCTTATGTATTGTAGGGGACGATGCTTGCACATAAATTGTCATTTCATGTACCGCAAGAGGATGACGCTTGAGTAGGAACTGTCATCTCATTTGTTACAGTGGATGATGCTTGCACAGAAACTGTCGTCTCATGTACGACAAGACACAGCATTTGTATAAGAACTATCATCTCATGTACGACAAAAGATGATGCTTTTATTTAAACCGTCGTTTCTTGCTTTACATGGCATGACATTTCATGGGACGACAGTATTAGAACCGACGTACAATAGTCCATACGACGGTTTAAAACCATCGTCTCATGTCAATTTTGTAGTAGTGCCATAACGTGTTTCATGTCTCGATGCTTCGAAGATATATGTTGGATACAGCACACATGTTGAGTTATGAGACCCTAGAGTTACAACATGATTTGTCTTATTTGGAGCGATCGATACATATCCTTGATAGGAGGAATAAAGTCTTGCGAAACAAGATTATCGCCTTGGTGAAGGTGTTATGGAGGAACAACAAGGTAGAGGAGGTGACTTGGGTGTTAGATTCAGATATACGGGACCAGTATAGTGAATTGTTCATGTAAATTTTGAGGATGAATTTACTATTAGGGGGGATTAATGTAGCGTCCCAAAACTCCTAATGATATTTAGTATTTTGATTAGTGTCCTTGGAGGGCACGTGGGGTAATTATGTAATTATGTTATTATATGATTGAGTATGCATGACTATGTGTATTAAATGCGTTTAAAGACTCGTTTTTGTTAAAAATAGGCATTTTCGTAATTTGACCCACTGAGGGTATATTTGCAATTATTATGTGCTATGTGCTTGAGACCACATTATTATATGGATATATGTGTGATTTTTAGCATGAGTGGATCCTCTCGAGCGGTTTTAGTAGAAAAGTCACAACGGGGATAAATACTTGGCTCAGGTCTAGCCAAGGGGTATTTTGGGAATTTCTACACTTAGATCATTTTTGTAAAATGAAATTAATTGGTGAATTATCTGATAAATTCGGAGATTAGTGGTGTACATAGACTAATCATTGGTGAATTATTTTAGGAAAATGACCAAAATACCCTTGGGGTTAGTTTTGAGTATAACTTAATGTAAGGGGAAAATGGTCATTTGACTAATCATTAGGAAAATTTGTCTTGTTGGCAGCCATTTCCTATTCACGTTATTCTCCTTCTCTCTCTTCTTCTTCTTCAACTTAGCTCCACTCAAGCTCTTGAAGCTAGTTAGATTTCTTGTCAAATTTCTTAAGGATTAAGGAGAATTTGAGCTTTAAAGTGGGAGTCGGGGCTGCATAAGTTGTTCTCAACAGTTTTCGATTTTGAATTCATCACAAAGGTAAGCCATATTGGATGTTCATCTCTTTGTTCTTTGATGTTATTTAAAATTTGGGGTTTTGATGAATTTTCAAAACTTAGGGGTTCTAGGTGGTTTGGTTACGGGTATTAATGATAGCAACTAGTTTGTTAATTGTTTTGAAGAATGGATTGCTACAGATTTCATGGGAATGAGATTGATTTTCATATTTGGGGAGAATATGGGTTGTAGAACCCTAAAATCCCAATTCTTGATCTTAGTTGGAATTTGATGTTTGATTGATGCTTATAGGATGTATATGGGATGCTATACTTATTTTAATGCATAATTCTGGTTCTATAAATGATTTGGAGTCAATTTTGGGTATTTTAGTCTATTTTGGAAACTTTGAAATCTGCTCTCTGACTAGAGCCAGTCGGTCAGCCTGTGTCAGGCGGTCGATCGGCCGATATTGACAACCTTGTTTTGGGGTCGTTTTCAATAGGTTTTGATGGGTAACCTTGATGGATCATTAGCTAAGGTCCCTAGGACATTATTATACGTGTTTAAAGAATATTTGGAGCCTAGTGAGGTTTATAGAAAAGTTTAAATGGGTTGTGGCTTATGAGAAACTAAACCAACAATATATTGTTGTGACTAGGGTTTCCGAGGGCCTCATGAGAGGATCAGACTCGAGCTCATCTAGATCCTTGCATCAGACCTGAGGTAAGAAAACTGGCTAGGGGTATGTACCCTTGTTAGGCATTGGCTATCTAAACACGTTTATAACTTTCCATTGAATTTGGTTAGGGGTATGTACCCTTGTTTTGTAACTGTACTTGTTGCATCTAATTTCTTTATATTTATCTGTGGTTGATCGGCATGGTCCAAATTTGGTAATAAGCATGCGGAATGCAGAACGTCATCGCGCGACCACCAAAAGGGTGTTGTACCCACTAGCTCGGCGCATGCCATGTAAATGGTTTATAAGTTGAGATGAGTTGTATATTATTTGAGAAGTATGTTGTATTGTTGTTAATGTTTAATAGGATATTTGTTATGCCATGTTGGGTTTTCTTGTTGAGCCTTGGCTCACGGGTGCTCAATGGTGTAGGTAGGGGAAAGGGAAAGGTCGACAACCATGAGTTGGTTCTAGAGTGCCATGTACATGTTCAACCTACTCGGCGGCCACGGTCGGGATAATTTTGAGGGACTTAGAGTATAAGTCCATTTTGTCGCTTAGGCCGACTATTTTTGTAACTTTTGTTGTAATTATGTTTTGTTGAACTCTTTTTGGGATCCCTTGTAAATGTTTACATTTTTAAATGAAAAGTTTGTACCTTTGACCAAAAATTTTAGTACCTAGATCTTTATTTAATTTTAATTACACTTTTGAGTCCCAATGACTCTCTTAACGAGTTAAACACTATTTTAGACACACGATTTAACAGTCCCTAATTAGTAGGGCATTACAGAATAAATTTCTTCATAATCAACATTTTTGTAAAACGCCCTAATCTAGTGCTTTGTAAAACATTCACATGTTCATTTGTTTATAAGAGAAAGCCACTTATTATAAAGATTCCAGTGGGGTCTTGCTTAAAACATGCAAGTTGGGCCTAATAGTTTAAAAAAGAAAATATCTGTAGAGTCCCAGAATTTACTTAGCTAGTTAGATAGTAGTAGTAGTAGTAGTAATAGCTAGTATTAGTTATAGTATGTTCATTACTGTGGATTTTGGTTCAAGTCGGGACTTAGTTGGAAACTCCTAGCAATAGTTATGGATTTTATAAGTTTAACCTATAGTTTAAGAATAATAATTATAACATAAGGTTTGATTAATATTGTTGGTTATTAATATGATAATTATTATAACCTAAGGTTTAGATAGAGCTAATAAGAATATGACATTTGTCATGAGCATGGATTATTCCTAAGGTTTAGATAGAGCCAATAGGAATATGACACTTGTCATATGTATGATTATTAAGGAATTTTTATTTTAATGATAAAATAAGGGAAATATAAGACTTAGTCTTCAACAGAATTTGTTAGGAGCATGACATTTGTCACAATTTTATTTATTTGTGATTTAGATAATTAAATAGATTTTTCGTAACTTTAGGGTACTGTAACTTCCGACCTATTTTTGACCAAGTTATGTTATGAATTTCGAAAAATAGTATTTCTAAAAAGTTGTAGATAATTTAATTAGCTTTGTAACCGTATAAAGATATTCTAAATCGGAGTCCTACAACTTCAGATATGTTAATTTTACTGTAGGTTAGTTTAGAGTTACGGGATTTAGAAAGTTAGAAGTTAGGATTTTATTTTAAATTTAAATTTAAATTTGGATTATAATTAGAAGATTTTTATTCCGAAAACTCTATAAATAGGACCTAGCACCAAGCTTTTTCATTCATTCTTCAAGCATTGATCAGAGCCTTCTAGGTGCTAGTGAGACTATAGAGTGATAAACACTTGGGTTTGGGTTATAAGCTTTGTCATTCTAAGCTTATTAGACACTTGGGAAGTAAGGTTCATAAAGTGTATTTCAGTTTTGAGGTGTAGTTCGGTCATAGCAATTTCAAAGGTATTCCTATTCTTAGTTCTTTTTCTGTATTGTTAGTTCTTATAGTTTTTCTCTACTCAATTCCTAACCCAATCTTCTCTATTCTTGGTTAGGCATCTAAGTTCTTCGAACTTGAGATTTCTTGTTGGTAAGTATCTTCTCGATGGTTTAGTTCATTCCTCTTCATCTCTTTCTTGAAGAAAACTCACCTCTCTATTAATGGATTTTAGGAGTGTTCCAAAATCCTGACTTTGTTCTCATCATCCCGGTATTTTGGTAAGGAAAATAGGATAGGTCTTGTATGTTTGTATGATATGTTATGTTTATGTTATGATATGTTTATGCTATAATATGTATATGTATAATATGTTTTGTAGTCCTTGGGCATATGACTTGTTTAGATAACAAGCCCCAAGATTATGTTTTTAGTCGCTTGGGCATAAGAGTTGCTTAGATAGCAGGCCCCAAGATTATTTTATCATTTTCATGGTTTAGAGTTATGGTTTACCCTACCTCAGATATTAGACAAGGGACCTAGGTGGGTTATCATATACTACCATGTGATCTAACCTACCTCAGATATTAGACAGGGGACTTAGATGGTTTATCACATGCCATGTTAATGAGTTAATGACCATTAATATTGTAGTCCTATATGATATACGTTTTTATAGTCATATGTTTTTAGTGTATGCTTATGATTTATTATGTATATTTTAGATAGTATTATGTTTTATAGTATATGATGTATGTTTTTAGTAGGTTTTCCTTCCTGGGCATTAGGCTCATTCCTTTATTTTTAGTGTGATGCAGGAAAATGAATATGGAAGGCGGAAGGATTCTTGGTAGCTTGGCTTGTGTGTTGAGGATGGATGGAATGTGTGGACTGCGTGTCGATCGAGGATGAGGTTATTTTTTTTTTTTAGTCTTTTAAATCATGTTTTTTTCGCATTTAGTTTTGTAAACAATTTTCTTTAGTTTAAAATTATGTTTTATGTTTTAAACAATGGGTACCCATGCCATATTTTCTATTATTATGTATTTGATACAATATTTCAACATTTAATAAAGATAGTTATATTATTTCTTATGTATCTTTTCCAAAATAGTAGTTATGTATAGTAGATCTAATGGTCCAAGGTCTTAGAAATAGTTGGGTCATTACAGTTGGTATCAGAGCAACGGTCCATTAGCATGAAGTTCTCCTTTATACACACGCTCAAGCTCTGAATCTAACCGCCAATGTAAGTTGTTTTTGTTGTAGTTGTTATGATTACTTGCTTAGTTAATGTTTTAGCCCTTATGTTTTCAGTTAAGAATACCTGTAAATTAGTTTATTTTCTTTATTTATTTTATTTATTATCTTTGCATAATGATTGTATATATTGAAAACCTTTTTCCAAATTAATATCATGGTTATTTTGTTATCATGTATGAGTTTGATTTTTCTTTTGCAATCATAATAAATAATAAATAAAATAAATAATGACTAAGTTCGGTGAGGGTGGATACAAATCAATGAACCAAGTTTTTATATTTAGAGTTAGGGGGCCATAGTAGTGGGAACGATTTTACTGATCCCAGCCCTCCCTCAGTATGGTTAACTTTGGAACAACGATGAGTTTCGAGCCTGAGAATTAAGTCATATAGGATAATTAGAAACACACTTAGAAAATAATAAAGATGGCTTTTTTTTTTTTAAAGTTTAGAAACACACCCTAATTATAAAGAAGGCTTACCTAATTTTTTTTTTTCATAAGAAATCATAATTAATAGGTCCGAGTTATGTTTGCTTAGATTATGTTTTGCCTTGGAGCCTAATAGGGTAAGTTCTAACATGTTCTCGACTATTAGAACTTTTGCGGAAGATGTCGTTCAGAAGATCTGCTCACACCAACGCCAATGCCCTCAAGCGTTGCTCCTGAAACTTATGAAGCCCCTCCAGTTCGCAGAAGGGGAAGGCGTGCAACCAATGCTGCTGCTAAAAAGATAGCGCTGCCACCGTCGGTTGACAACACTGCAGAAATTGCAAGACTTCGATAGCAAGTGGAGGAATTACTACAGCAACCGCGACAACAGACTCAGACTCAGCCTCCACCTCAGCCGCAACCACAACCTCAGTAGATGGCTCAAGTACCCCATCAAGTAGGTCCTTATATGGGATGGTCAATGGCGAACTATGCGCCATACCCAGCTCAACACATGGAGCCAATCTATGAGCGTGTAACTTTGAAGGGAAAACAGAACCCTTTAAGGCAGAATAATGGCTCAGAAATGTAGAGCCGATCCTAGCGCATATGAATCTCGGCAACGCGGACCGTATTTCCTACGTTTCGTCTCTGCTTAAGAAGGATGCTAGAATATGGTGGGACTTAGTTCAGCAGACTAACGACGTCGCCACCATGATATGGACAAGATTTGTGGAGCTGTTCCACAAGAAGTATTATAACTCGGCAGTCATCGTTACAAGGGTCGAGGAGTTCGCTAGTTTGAAGCAGGGCAACTTAACGGTAGTAGAATATGCTCGTCAGTTTGACAGATTAGCCAAGTTTGCACCAGAGTTGGTTTCAACTGACTTTATGAGGGTGACCAAGTTCGTTAGAGGACTTAGACCAAATATTTAATTAGGGGTTAAGCTAGCAAACTCGGGAAATACTACCTATGCTGATGTTCTAGAAACAACAATAGAAGTAGAAAGGCTTCAGGCGAATGTTAGTAAGGAGAAGGCTAGTAAGCTTGAGCCTAAACAGCAGGGTCAACCTCAGAATGGTCTAAAAAACCACAACAATAGCCGTCAGCATAGCAATAGTAATAGTAATGGTCAGAAGAAAAGGCATCCTAATGATAAGTAGGCCAATGGTGATAAAAGAGCACGGACAAACAATGGAGGCAATAAGTCGGGTTATGTAGAATACCCGCAATGCTCTAAGGGCCAAAAGAAACATCAAGGGATGTTTCAACTGTGGTTAGGAAAGTCATCGAAAGAAGGAATGTCCATAGCTCAAGCAGAAGGAGAAGAGAGATTAAATGATGGTTCCAGACCAAAGTCTTTGCCTTGACCCAGGGAGGAGCCCATGCTAGTAACAAGCAGTTACATGTCAGATTCCTATCCTCGATAGTATATGTTCTAGTATCGCTTAATTTGGGAGCAATATACTTGTATATCTCGTTAGGAATGATAGAGAAATTAGACAAACCTTGTAGAACTATGTTTGTGACATAGTTTCCTTCGGGTGAAGTAGTCTTATCATCACGGATAGTACGAGGCGTACCAATCAAAATTGAGGATGTAGAACTAGAAGGAGACCTGATAGAACTGGAGATTAAAGACTTCGACATGATATTAGGCATGGACGGGCTAGTAAGGCATGGCATAACCATCGATAGCACACGTAAGCAAGTGATGTTCGAGACTCCTGACGGTCAGAAACGATGCTATATGGGAAAAGTTTTAGGACTACGTACACCGCTAATATCAACTCTTAAAGCCCAAAGAATGATAGAAAAAGGGTGTGAAGCATTCTTAGCTAGCGTTACATATGTGGTAAAGGAAACACCAAAAAAATTTGGAGACTTCCTCAATGTAAAGGAATTCCTAGAGGTATTTCCTGGAAACTAGCAGGATTGCCGCCGACTAGGAAGATAGACTTCACAATCGAACTAGTACCGAGCACCAAGCCATTCGCTATGGGGAGCACCGGTTCTATTTGTGAAGAAGAAGGAATGAAGTATGGATATGTGTATAGATTATCACGAGCTGAATAAGGTGACAATTAACAATAAGTACCCGCTACCCCGACTTGACGACTTGTTTGATCAACTCCGAGGGGCAACCGTGTTTTCAAAGATTGATCTACGGTTCAAGTATCATCAGCTCAAGGTACGGGAAGAAGACATTTCTAAGACAGTCTTTTAGAACTCGTTATGGACATTACCAGTTTCTAATTATGTTTGTTGGTCTTACCAACGCTCCAGCCACGTTTATGGATTTAATGAATATGGTCTTTATGGATTAATTGGATAAATTTGCCGTTGTATTCATTGACGATATCTTGGTGTACTCAAAGGATAAAGTCGAGCATGAGAAACATTTAAGGTTATTCTTGCTACACTGAAGGAGCATCAGCTTTACACCAAGTTCAAGAAATGCGAATTTTTGCTTTCACAAGTAGAATTTCTCGGCCACATAGTGTCCAAGGACGAGATTTCTGTAGACCCATCTAAGGTAGAGGCTGTAAAGATTGGCCAAGAACAAAGAACGCGTCTAAGGTAAGAAGTTTTCTGGGACTAGCAGGCTATTACCGGAGGTTTGTAGAAGGCTTTTCTAAGATAGCCACTCCACTTACCAACCTGACCCAGAAGCAGCAAAGGTTCAACTGGACGGATAAGTGTGAAGAGAGTTTCGGGTTGCTTAAGGATATGCTCTGCACCAGTACTTTGTGTACCGACACCCAATGATAAGTTTGTAGTCTATTGCGATGCGTCGAAGTAAGGATTGGGTTGTGTGCTAATGCTGAATGATAAGGTGATAGCCTACGCCTCAAGGAAAATGTAGTTGCTGATGTGCTAAGTAGGAAGAATTATGGAAGTCCAGCAGCGTTAGCTGGAATAGAAAAGCCGCTATAGTAGGAGCTGATCAATGGTGGAATAGAAGTAGTCATTGGTAAACTGGCTAACTTGTCCATTTAGTCAAGTCCGTTAGAAGATATACGAAATGGGCAAGTGCATGATGACACGTTAGTAACACATATAGATGCAGTTAAAGAGGGGAAGGCAACGAATTTCTCAATATCAAGTCAAGGTTTATTAAGATATAAGGATCGGGTATGCGTGCTAAACGATCAAGGGATTAAGGTGAAGATTCTAGAAGAAGCGCACAATACCCCGTACTCAGTTTACCCAGGGTCGACCAAGATGGCACACGACATCAAAGCAATGTATTGGTGGCTAGGGATGAAGAAGGACATAGCAGAATTTATGTCTAAGTGTCTAGTATGCCAGCAAATGAAAGCAGAACATCAGCGGCCTGCAGGCTTATTACAACCACTTAGCATTCCAAAATGGAAATGGGATGATATAGCCATAGATTTCGTGACGGGTTTACCACGAACAAGTAAGCAGCATGATTCGGCTTGGATAGTAATAGATATATTAACCAAGTCAGTTCATTTCCTGTCTGTTAAGACTTCGTACACAGCAGATCTTTACGGAGTCATTTAAGTCCAAGAAATAGTACGACTACATAGAGTCTCTAAGACAATAGTATTCAATAGAGGATCAGTGTTTACATCGAGATCTGGGAGTGAGTATTTGCCGCTGATAGAATTCTCCTACAACAGTAGCTACTAGTCAATGATCGGGATGGCACCTTATGAGTTGCTTTATGGAAGAAGGTGTCGATCGTCGTTGCCTTATGACAAGGTAGGAGAAAGGAAACTACTTGGAACTGAAGCTGTTAGAGAAGCTCAGGATGTAGTAGCCCTGATTAGAAAGTGTATGCTCGTTGCTCAAAGCCGTTAGAAAAGTTATGCAGATGCTAAGCGGCGTAATGTGGAATTCAAAGTCGGAGATCAAGTTTTCTTAAGAATATCTCCTATGAAAGGTGTGAAGTGGTTTGGGAAGAAAGGCAAACTTAGTCCTTGATTTATAGGTCCTTTTGAGATATTGGACAAAGTGGGAGCAATTGCATATAGATTAGCCCTACTGCCAGCTCTAGCAGATAGCCATAATGTGCTCCACATCTCGATGCTCCATAGATATGTGTCAGACCCATCTCACGTCCTCAAGTACAAAACGATAGCACTCCAGAAAGACTTGAGTTACGAGGAATGACCAGTTAGCATCCTAGATAGAGGGATGAAAGAATTACGGTCTAAGAGTTTTCCGATAGTCAAGGTCCTATGGAGTAATAGTTCTGAACGAGAGGCAACGTGGGAGTTGGAGGAGGACATGTTAGCCTGGTATCTGGAATTGTTTGATAAGAATATTTCGGGGACGAAATTCTTTGTAGTAGGGGAGAATTGTAGAGTCCCAGAATTTACTTAGCTAGTTAGATAGTAGTAGTAGTAGTAATAGCTAGTATTAGTTATAGTATGTTCATTACTGTAACGACCCAAATTCGCTAATAAGGCTTAAGGGCCTTGATTAGTGTGCCAGGAGGGCATTAATGGAATAATTATGATTTAATGAGTAATTATATGTCTAATAATGTTTATATGATAATTGATTATATTATGTGGTAATATGATATGTGATATATGTGAGAACCACATTATTATGTGGACAGGTTCGTTGAGCACGACTCAAGGCGATTCTAGGGTCAGATAGCGGGAAAAGTCACAATGGGATTTAAGTTATGACTTTGGAGAAGTCGGGGATACTTTTAGATAGCGGGTAGTGATTTGGACTATCGGGACATGAAAATAAATATATGGAGATATATTTGAGGTTAGAATGTCTAGGTGGGACTATTGGGGGATTTTACCGTTTTTGCCCCGGGGACGGTTCCGGCACCCCGAGCCTCGGGATTGATTTAATATGTGAGATAGACCTTAGGAAGCTTTTAGAAGAAAAAAAAAACCGACTAAGCATTTTGTCTTAGCTAACTTACACGTTCAAGGGAAACCAAGCAAAGAAAAACACAGAAAACTAAAGGGGAAACTAGCTGGAATTCTGAGATTTGTAGTGAGGAATTGAAGGTCTAGCTCAGGGATTTATCAAGCACTTAAACAAGGATTAAGGTAAGCTCTTAATTTTCTTCTCTGTGGTTAGAATTCTGGACTTTGATTAAGTGTTGAAACAAGTCAGTTTTGGTGTTTTAAGGCAGAATTAAAGAAGGGAATTTGGGGACTTGACTTGGCTATAGCTTGGTGACGTGGTTCTACAGCAAAGGTGAGTTTTAACTTCTGGTTTAGAGGTTTAAATTGAGTTTAGGTGGCTGGTTTGAGTGTTTTTAGCACTTGGGGTTTCAGAAGTTGAAAGGAGGTGATTAGAGTGTCCTAGGCTGTGTTTTCTTGGGAATTATGTTGTTTAGATCATGCTATAGAAGTTGGGAATTAATTGGTTAAGAGATGGGGAGTTTTGGGATGGTTTAAGGTAAGGTTTTGAGCTTGGAAATGGTGAAAAATCTGGGTTCGAAGAGGGGGGTCGCGGCTCTGTTCTAGAGCGCTGAGGCCCTAGCATGCAAAGAAGCCAAGGGGGCTCGGCCAAGGGGGCGCGTAGCGGCGCCCAAGGCAAGGGCTGCGGTGCATGTGTGGTTCAGTGAGGGAGGAGGTTCTGTTTTGGGGAAGGGTCACGGCTAGGCTTTGGGGGCCGCAGCCCTTGGTTGTACACTTGAGATTTTGAGGGTTTTAAGCATGGGTGAGTGGTCTAGTGTGCTCGGGTTTGGTTTCACCACCGTGCTTGGTGGAATTAGGAGTCTCGGGAGTTAGTTTTGTAACTGGAAACTTATATTGGAGTATTTATGAAACCTTATACTTTGGTTGTGGCTAGGTGATAAAAGCTTAGGCTCGGGAGCGGATCGTGCTTGAGGGGCGTTGCTCGTAATTCGATAACCGTACAGACTAGAGGTAAGAAAACTGCACCCGGTTGAATATATGTGATGGGACTAAGGGCTCCCTATTGTAGATGCTTGAAAAGATGGTATTATGCCATGCAAGCCATTTAGTGAACCAACGGCCTAAGGGTGCTAAGGGTCTCACTTGCACACAGGGCGCGGCTCGGACACTGGTATCTGAGGACAGCTTATTATGCACTGAGCTTGGTTTAAGCGGGCCAGAGTCAGTGGGTTAAACAGAGGGCGCGGCCTAAGTCGTCGACCCTGAATATTATGTGATGTGAATATCATATGTGATAGAATGTATCCTGTGTTGGATTGTATATGCTGAATATCTGTTGTGGATTACCTGATGAGTATACTTGCTTACTGAGCTATTTGCTTGTTGTTATTGTTTGAGTTATCTATAATGTTTTCTTGCTGGGCCTTGGCTCACGAGTACTACGTGGTGCAGGTAAAGGCAAGGGCAAGTTAGATCAGCCCTGACTGGAGAGCTCAGCGAGCGGAATGTACATAGCCAGGTGCTCGGCCGCCACGGTTGAGATCTAAGCAAGGACATGGAACCTGAAGACTGACTGTTTTGCCTTATTATGCCTAGTGGTTTCTCATGTACTTTTGGGAGTCTGTAAACTTTCTTTATCTTCGCTTTTGTATGGGATCCCATGTTACTACAGTTCATATATGCTAAATGAGTCTTTTGAGACCAAAACCTTTTTAACCATAGATCTTACATGTTTAGTGACACGTTTTCAAATTAATGACTTGATTAGCAGGTCCTGCGCCTTTATAAGCACACAGTGTAACGGTCTTGGCTATCCAGGGCGTTACAATTACTGTGGATTTTGGTTCAAACCGGGACTTAGTTGGAAACTCCTAGCAATAGTTATGGATTTTATAAGTTTAACCTATAGTTTAAGAATATTAATTATAACATAAGGTTTGATTAATATTGTTGGTTATTAATATGATAATTATTATAACCTAAGGTTTAGATAGAGCTAATAAGAATATGACATTTGTCATGAGCATGGATTATTCCTAAGGTTTAGATAGAGCCAATAGGAATATGACACTTGTCATATGTATGATTATTAAAGAATTATTATTTTAATGATAAAATAAGGGAAATATAAGACTTAGTCTTCACCAGAATTTGTTAGGAGCATGACATTTGTCATAATTTTATTAATTTGTGATTTAGATAATTAAATAGATTTTTCGTAACTTTAGGGTACTGTAAATTCCGACCTATTTTTGACCAAGTTATGTTATGAATTTCGAAAAATATTATTTCCAAAAAGTTGTAGATAATTTAATTAGCTTTGTAACAGTATAAAGATATTCTAAATCGGAGTCCTAAAACTTCAGATATGTTAATTTTACTGTAGGTTAGTTTAGAGTTACGGGATTTAGAAAGTTAGAAGTTAGGATTCTATTTTAAATTTAAATTTAAATTTAAATTTGGATTATAATTAGAAGATTTTTATTCCGAAAACTCTATAAATAGGACCTAGCACCAAGCTTTTTCATTCATTCTTCAAGCATTGATCAGAGCCTTCTAGGTGCTAGTGAGACTATAGAGTGATAAACACTTGGGTTGGGGTTATAAGCTTTGTCATTCTAAGCTTATTAGACACTTGGGAAGTAAGGTTCATAAAGTGTATTTCAGTTTTGAGGTGTAGTTCGGTCATAGAAATTTCAAAGGTATTCCTATTCTTAGTTCTTTTTCTATATTGTTAGTTCTTATAGTTTTTCTCTACTCAATTCCTAACCCAATCTTCTCTATTCTTGGTTAGGCATCTAAGTTCTTCGAACTTGAGATTTCTTGTTGGTAAGTATCTTCTCGATGGTTTAGTTCATTCCTTTTCATCTCTTTCTTGAAGAAAACTCACCTCTCTATTAATGGATTTTAGGAGTGTTCTAAAATCCTGACTTTGTTCTCATCATCCCGGTATTTTGGTAAGGAAAATAGGATAGATCTTGTATGTTTGTATGATATGTTATGTTTATGTTATGATATGTTTATGCTATAATATGTATATGTATAATATGTTTTGTAGTCCTTGGGCATATGACTTGTTTAGATAACAAGCCCCAAGATTATGTTTTTAGTCGCTTGGGCATAAGAGTTGCTTAGATAGCAGGCCCCAAGATTATTTTATCATTTTCATGGTTTAGAGTTATGGTTTACCCTACCTCAGATATTAGACAAGGAACCTAGGTGGGTTATCATATACTACCATGTGATCTAACCTACCTCAGATATTAGACAGGGGACTTAGATGGTTTATCACATGCCATGTTAATGAGTTAATGACCATTAATATTGTAGTCCTATATGATATACGTTTTTATAGTCATATGTTTTTAGTGTATGCTTATGATTTATTATGTATATTTTAGATAGTATTATGTTTTATAGTATATGATGTAGTTTTATGCTTATGATATATGATGTATATTTTTAGTAGGTTTTCCTTGTTGGGCATTAGGCTCATTCCTTTATTTTTAGTGTGATGCAGGAAAATGAATATGGAAGGCGGAAGGATTCTTGGTAGCTTTGCTTGTGTGTTGAGGATGGATGGAATGTGTGGACTGCGTGTCGATCGAGGATGAAGTTATTTTTTTTTTTTAGTCTTTTAAATCATGTTTTTTCCGCATTTTGTTTTGTAAACAATTTTCTTTAGTTTAAAATTATGTTTTATGTTTTAAACAATGGGTACCCATGCCATATTTTCTATTATGTATTTGATGCAATATTTCAAGATTTAATAAAGTTAGTTATATTATTTCTTATGTATCTTTTCCAAAATAGTAGTTATGTATAGTAGACCTAATGGTCCAAGGTCTTAGAAATAGTTGGGTCATTACAATATCAGTTTTCATGCAAAGTTCTAAAACAACCAAAAGTTCAAGTCCCACTGACAAGTTTTAAAAAGTCCCATTAAACATAGCATTATTAAAAAAATGGCGTTTAAATCTGATCATTTCTCGTCCATAGGATGCCCCCACGCCATACACACCACGACGATAGAACTCCCCACATCACCACGCGTGCCATAGAGAAACGTATTTGCTACCTGGAAGAGAAAGTAAGGGGGTAAGCTAAAAGCCCAGTACGGAAGTACAAACAACAAACAAGTAAGATATAACATATTACAAACACATTCATCCATCTTTATACATCATAGCATTGTTTCCATAATGGTGTCCATATCTTAAACATAAACATAATCACGTCAAAATTAACATCATCATCATAACATAAACAACATAACATCATCATAAAATTTCCTTGTGAACATGGCCCGCTAACTTGTCCATGTCACCCTTTGAGGTAAACATGATCTCTAGTCCTTGAATAACCTCGGCGCCTCCGCCCTTGGAGTTACGTCTTCATATCCTTAGTAACTCGGGTTACGTCTTCATATCCTTAGCAACCCCTTTTTGATGTGTCGCGTTCATCATGCTAACATCCATTCATAGCATACAACATACAATCCAAACATATCATCATATCAAAGCATTTCATAATTCATAGCGCAAGGCATCATAACACTTTCATTCATACAAACAATATTACCATTCATAGCATAAGAAGCAAAATTCTATCTAACTTCCTTACCTCAGGTCCAAGCTAAGTAAAATGACAACTTCTCAACGAGCCCATACCATAATCAAAATAACATTCCTTAGCTTCACATAAACACTATTTTGCCCACTCATAAAACTCATGTGTGCATAGGCCATGCACACATGGTGAGAGTTACTCACAACATGCAAATATGCATAGTTACACATATGGTCATAAAAGAATAATGCACATTCCACTTATATTGCATGCATAATCTTTCTATAAAAACTACATGGTTGCATAATAGACATAATTTTGGACGTAAAAGTGAATTTGCATGCGACATGCATACGTGGGAACGTTGTGTAAAAGTGGCATTAAAAATGATAATTCTACGCGTCTTACTTCTATCGTTTTCAAAATAAACTTGTAACATGCTTTGTTTAGCATTATTAGTCTCTTCAAAAAATTTCAAGTTGATTAATCTTCCAAAAGCATTATTTTTATTTCGTAAAATTAATTTAATCAACCATTTTTAAAATATATATAATTATTCCATTAATCACTTTTAATTTCCATAAAATAACAAAGACCAACAATTATGTAAAATACTTATGATTTAACATGTCTAAAAAAAATAACATTATAATTCAATTATCAAATTTATAAATTTAATGTGAGAAAAATCTAATTTAGATGTGGAAAAATATTCTTTTAATTATATTATTTTCAAGACTTAATTTTAAGTGGAACAATTTCATATGTAAAAATCCAATGATTATTTTTATAAATATTTAACTAAACTTTCAGCCATGTTTTAATTTATTTAAAAATCACAAGTAAAATCATTTCCCCAATTTTCTTAATTAAAAACAAAGAAAATCATAATTATTAATATCAACACTTGTAGTCATAATAAAAATACCATTATTAATATTTTCATGGGTTAGGGTGTTAATTTATTTCAACATATACACAAAATTCTCTTTTATTTAAAAAAAACACAACTTCACTTTTAGTTAAAATTCCAGCAACTATTTTTAACCTCAAAATCACCATTCTTATTTTTTAATAACTCATATTTTCTCAAAAATATAAAAAAAAAAATCTGTAGGTAATTATTTACACAAAATATCCTTTCAAGGCATCTTTAATTTCCCATTTAATTTCTTAAAACATCAAAACACTTGCAAAATTTATTTAAGCACTCAAAACATTATTCTCATCATATACAACATCATTTTTGTACAAAAATCAGCAAATACAATAAATCATGAAATCCATTTCTTTCATTATATTTCACAAAATTTACATCATTACCATTCATGTTTAAATCTTATTAAATTAATTCACAAACCCTAGCATGTTTCCTAATATGCATGGGCAACACAAAATCAACAACTTCATCATGCATTATACCCTTTTAACCAAAACCTTCATAAATTAAATATCAAACCAAATTCTCATTTACTTCCACATGCATCCTAGCATGTTGCTATCATCTTACATGCATACAATGACTTATTGATACATATTCATATAAACATATTTACCAAGTTTCATGGATTCAATAACAAGAGTCTAATTATTTATTAAACCAAAATTTCATAGGTCCTAGAACATGGATCTAACATATTGACAACATAAAATAATAAAACAAAGGGAACTCATAGACATGCATAGGCCGAAACTCTCATTCATAAAATACCAAGATCATCATATTTAGTGGATCAAAACTGTAACGCCCCAACTCCTGGGACCGTTACGGTGTGCCTTGTAAACAGTGCTAAACTCGCTAATCGAGTCATTTGGCCAAAATCATGAACTAAGTATGATTAGCGGTTTAGGGATTAAAAACTTTGGTTAGGATGTAATGTTTCACTAGAACGTTTAATATATACATTGGGATCCCAAAAATATAAATTTTAGAGTTTATTACAGAAAACATTTACAACAGGCCGTTCTAAGCGGCAAAACAGGGTTCAACCCTAGTTCCACTTTAAACCTCGGCCGTGGCAGACGAGCAGCTGCATATGTACACGTCATCACCTAAGCTCTCCAACTCAAGGATGGTCCAGCTTCCTTTTGCCTTTACCTGCACCACATAGCACCCGTGAGCCGAAGCTCAGCAAGAAAACATAACACTTTACATAAACATTACCAAATGATCATCATTATAATCACAATGGGCGTAAAACTTTCAAGCCAATGAGTGAACATCACATGATTAAAGAGGGAGAGTGGCTGCTAGGTAAGCCACTAGCCTCCAAGCACCTATTTCATTCATCGACCCTCGGGGTCGGTCTGGCATTAATGCTCCCTGAGTCATTCAATGCTGATGGTCGATTAGATCTAATCTCCGTTGGCTTGCGTGAACCACGCTAAGACCGTTCTGACTAATAAGTCAGCGCTATGTGACCAGTGTCCAGTATCACTGCCGAACTTGACTAATAAGTCACAGCTTCACAGCTGATACTAACACCTTTGCCAATTCTGATTGACGAGTCAGTGCAACGTGACCAGTGCCCAGTACCACTGCCGAACCTGACTAATGAGTCACAACTTCACAGTTGATACTAGCACCTTTGCCAAATCTGACTAATTAGTCAGTACTATGCACAAGTAAGCAATGCTATCAATATGTATCATATTCCAGTTATCCAAGAGTAGGGCATTCAGCATGCTTACTAAATAGTTGCTAGCATAATCATGATCATGCACAAACTCAGAGACTCAAGCTCTGGCCAATCTCATATTCATCATTCATGGCATGCCCTAATCATATGTTTCTCGTGCATCACACTTAATCATCCAGCATGCCTCAATAATAATCATATGCAAATGGGCAAGATCGTCAAGCATTCATTATGCTATCAATGTTTACATTTAAACATCCAACATGCATCAAGAATAGCCATGCATGTCATACTCAATAGCCAACCAACATGCATCATAATAGCCATGCATGTCATGCTCAATAATCAACCAACATGCATCCATAATAGCCATGCATGTCACATATACACAGGGTGCATTTTTCTTACCTTGGGTTCGAGCAAGAATTAATAAAAGAAACGACCTTTGAGAACGATCAGCTTTTAGTCCTTTAGCGGTCACCTAGTCATAACCAAACATATAGGATACAATTAATAAAAATGACCAACATAGGTTCCCAAACCAATATCTAGCCTCCGGGACATCAATCCACACTTAAACGGGTACTAGGATCAACCCCGAGGCCTTAAGCTAGCATCCCTAGGCCAAAAACCCATTTTTGGCCAAATCTGCCTTGATGGGCCGCGGCTCACCATAGCCATGCCGCGGCTCATCCCCCTGACAGAGGCATAATTTCCTCAGAAACCACCGTAGGCCGCGGTACACAAAAGGCAGGACGCGGCTCATTACCCTGACAACCCAAAAACCAGCAACGCACCAGCAAACTCCCCTGTGTTTTTCCTCTCAGACCAGACCTTCAAATCAACTCAAAACCTCTTCCAAACACTCATTTAAACCTCCACACATCACCCATAACTCACCCACATCAAAACCCAAGTTAAACATCAATTAAACTCCCATTAATTCCTAACTAACACATCAAAATCACAAGCTGAAACCTAATAGAAAGAAACAGGGTATAGCTCAAAACTCAGACTTAATTCCTTACCTCAAACTCGGTTTTCAAACCCCTTCAATGGCTGAATCAAGTCCCTAAGCCCAAACCTTGATTTTCCTAGCTTGTTCCTTCAAATTGGCTTCAAAATTCAAAAAAGAGAAAGAAGAGAAATGGTGTACAGGTGAGGAGAGAGAGGAGGTTGATGTCTCTATTTTGGCTCTGTTTCTACAGCCTTCCAAACCCCAAAGCTAATATAAATCCTTAAGGTCAAAAGACCATAATGCCCCTAGACCAATTTAAAAGCTTTTAAACACTCCCAAGGGTAAATTCGTCATTTCCAACCTATACCGTTAATCATAATTAACACTTTCCAATTCCCGCTAATTCCAACATTCTCAAATGCCAATAAATCACATCCCATTACCCTTTAATTCCCGGTAATGCTCTAATCATCAAAATGACCCCGAGACTCACCCCGAGCCCCGAACTAAATCTCGTTATGACTAGACCGAAAACTTGCATTCCCATGATCGTCTCATGTCGAATGGCTCGAACCAATCCACATATAATGTGGTAAAATTATAATTCACCCATATGCATAAAATTACACAATCACGCCCCCAACGATCAAATTACCAAAATGCCCTTGCATTTAAAATATGAGCCCATATGCATGCATTCACCATCATATAATAATATAATTCACATAAACATGAATATAATCATTAAATATCATAATAAATCAATTATGGCCCTCCCGGCCTCCTAATCAAGGTCCTAAACCTTATTAGGAAATTTGGGGCATTACAAAAACCAAACCCTTGCATGCTTTTACATAATCAATAGCTTCAAAAATGATCGTAGCAACATAGACACCAACACAACCTTCACATAAACCTAGCATGTTTCTAACATGTATGAAACACAAGGAAAACAAACAATCCAATATGCCCAAACCCCTTAGGCCGAAACCCTCAAATGACAACCTTCCCTTTCAAACTCATTACCATGAACATAAGAACAACATCATAGCCATGCCTAGATCAAATCTCCCATACATGCACCCAATACAACCTTTCAATCCCAACATAAAAAAAGGTCAAAAAAATCAATATACCCATTTATATAAACTATCAATACATAAAACCAAAAAGGCTAGGGGTTCATTACCTTTCTTGATTGATAGAATCAAGAACAGAAGGTGACCAATACCAAATTTTACCACACCTTGTTCAAGCCTGGGGTTTTTCAAAATCCACCATGAGAAGAAGAAAGATTCAACAACACACAAAAGAAACAAAGTCAATGTAACGACCCAAATTAGCTATTAAGGCTTAAGGGCCTTGATTGGTGTGCCGGGAGGGCATAACTAGGATTAGTATGAATGTTATTGATTTAAATTCGTAAATGTATGATTAATAGTGTGTTTAAGATAATTAGTGATATTATATGATGATATGATATATATGCTTGAGATATATGTGAGAACCACATTATGATGTGGATAATTCTGCAGCCGGCGACTCGAGGCGATCCTAGGGCTAGATAGCAGGAAAAGTCACAACGGGGCATTATAATTGACTTTGGACAAGTCAGGGGTATTTTAGGTATCGGGTAGTGATTTAGACTATCGGGTGATAAAAATAAATAATTGGAGATATATCTGAGGTTAGGATGTCTAGGCGAGATTATTGGGGGATTTTACTGTTTTGGCCTCGGGGACGTTTCCGGCACCCCGAGCTTTGGGATTAGTCTAGTAATCTAAGGGTATACTTGGAAGACTTAGGAAAATACTAGATAGAAAAGTGTAAACCGACCCTATCTCTATTTCTCTTCCTTCTCTCTCTTAGCAAGGGAAAACTACTGAAACTTGAGAGGGAATTGCTGGATTTAAGCTGTGTCTTGGGGAATTGAAGGGAATAATCTGGAGGGTTAGCTCAGGAACTGATCAAGGTCTGAGATAGAGCTAAGGTAAGTTCTGATTTTTCGTTTCTAAGGTTAGGAATTTAAAGAAAATGGCTGAGTTTTAAATATCTGTGGTTTTGGAATTTAAGGTGGGATTGAGGCTTGAAACTTTGAAGATAGGTCAGGGGACTCTTGGAGAATCGATTCTACAGCTGAGGTAAGGTTTAATTTACAGTTTGATGGTTGAATTTGAGAGTTTTCATGGCTGGTTTTGAGTTCTATGGGTTGGAATTTTAGAAGTTGGAATTGGGGTTTTGGTGAGTCTTAGGCTGGATTTTTGGTTGGATTGTGTTGTCTAAATCATTCTAATGTTGTTATTATTAATTGTTTTTGAGTTGGGGGCTTTGGGATGGTTTAACGTGAGGTTTAGAGTTTGAAAATGGTGGTTTTTTCTGGGTTCGAAGGGTCGGGCCGCGGCATGGTTCTTGGTGAGCCGCGGCCCTTCGAAGATGTTGCATGCTGAAGAAGAAGGGCGGGCCGCGGCATGGCCCAAGCAATGCCGCGGCCCTTACCTGTTTTTGAGCCTTTGGAGGTTCTGTTTAGGGGCCATGCCGCGGAATGGGTGGCCTATGCCGCAGCGCTTAAGGGATTTTGGGATTTTGAGATTTTGGGCTTGGGAATTTAACCTAGGGTGCTCGGGGTTGAGTCTTTTACCATATTTGGTGAAGTTCAATGTTCCGGGTACTAGAGCTTGGCTTGGGAACTCATTTAAGATTGTTAATGGTATCCTTTATCATGGTTGTGACTAGGTGTTAAGCTAGGGCTTGAGGATCGGATCGCGCTCAAGGAGTATCGCCCGTAACTAATTCATCTGAAAGCTAAAGGTAAGAAAACTGCACCCGGTTATATGTTTGTGATGGGACTAAGTGCTCCCGAGAATTGTATCGTGTCAACGTTGGTATTACGCCATGGGACATGTAAAAGCAGCCTAAGGGTGTCGTACATACTATTAGCGCACAGAGCGCGATTTGGCCACTGGGAGCCAAGAACACTGGGATAACAGAGGGAGCAGCCTGTGAGCGCTAGCCCTGGTTATCGTTTATAAACTGTACATGTTAGGAGTTGATATGCCTAGTATGTGGAATACTTGACTATATTGAATGGTTATTTGACTGAGGCTTTGTGATGCAACGTGAGATATTGACTTGTATGATAATTGCTTATGCTCTATTGATACTGTGTTTTCTTGCTGGGCCTTGGCTCACGGGTGCTACGTGGTGCAGGTAAAGGCAAGGGCAAGCTGGACCAAGCCTGAGGTGGAGAGCTCCAAGGTGGAATGTACATAGCCAGCTGTTCGATCACCACGATCGAGGAGTGGACCAGGACAGGGACTACCTAACTGCTTGTTTTGCCTTAGTATGGCTGGTTGTTGTATCGAAGTCTTATAACTTCTATAAACGGTCTTAAAACTTGTATTTTTGGGATCCCGTGTAATCAGATAATGTTTCTTAATGAAAAATGTGGCTTTTGAGACCAAAATGCTTTTAACCCTAGTTCCTTTGTAGTTTATGCAACACGATTTTAATTAAATGACTTGACTAGCAAGTCTGGCACTTTATAAACACACAGTGTAACGGTCTTGGCTATCCAGGGCGTTACAGTCAATATCACTAGAATCAAAAGAAAAGAATAGACAAACAAAATCACAAAGAAAAACATACTCTAGACTTGGTTTATCTTCTCCTTCTTCTTCCTTTCTCCCTTCTCCTTCTCTCTCTATCTCTCTTCCTCTCTCTAGCACATGGCAGCCAACATGAGCATAATGCTCTCTATTTCACTCTTCCCTTTTTATTCTAAAGTGACCCAAAATAACCCAAAGCACAAAATGGTAAGTTTCCTACTGGTGCCTATTTTCTTTTTAATTCTAATTTATTTGATTTACCAAAATAAATGGAAGACCAAATCCCCCATGTTCCCACCTATGCCTTCCACACCTTGTTACCCTTTCTTATCACACGGTCATAAGTGGTATTTTCACACTATAATAATCAATTTCCAACTTTCCCATTTTTCTACAAATTATAGTCATTTTTCCTTTCTTATTTACCCTTTTAATAAAATAAATAAACAAAAGAAAATAAAACACATTCACACACACACACACATATCGGCATACACTCAATAATGAATAAAGTAATCTATTTTAATCGCATAATTTCTCACACTTAATAAAATGTATCACTAATAGTAAACACAAACAAGTTACACAATTATTCACACATTAAAATAAATAATCACATAAACAATTAACAAATTTAAATTCACCAAAAATTCTACCAAACAATTCTAACAATTTAATTTAAAACAAACAATTAAATAAAATAATTTCACAACATTTATCAATTAAATAAAATAAAACACAAAAATTTAAATAATTAAAAAAAAAATTGGTGCACTACACTTTTCTCTCTGGGTATAACGTTTGGCTACTAGTCTATCTTTGAAAGTCTCTACTTTCCCATTTGCTTCCCTTTTCTTCTTTAATATCCATTTACAATCGATAGGTTTAACATTTTCATGTAGATCTTCAATTTCCTAGTTCATGGAGTCTTGCCATTTTTCTTTGTCACAATCTCTCATTACATCTTTGTATTTCAATGGATCATCTTTGAATGTGTATTTCATACAAAATTGGTTGCCAAAAAACCCTCCGACTATGATGAGCTTCAATATTATTCTGACTAGAACTTGTGGCTTCTTGTTGTTGTTGTTCATTGTTAAAAGTCAATGATTTTTTTATTTGATCTGAGACCATATCCTCCCGTACAACTTTACTACGAGGCTTGTGGTTATTAATATATTCATGTTCAAGAAAAGTTGCATTTGTCAATACAAATCTTTTGTTTTCTTTTGGACTATAGAATATACCATCTCTAGTCTCATTGGAATACCCTACAAACATGCACAATTCAGTCTATGAGTCTAATTTTCCATTCTTTTCCTTTAGCACGTGTGTTGGATACCCCTAAATACGAAAAATAGTACAAACTAGGTTTACAACCATTCCATAGTTCTAATGGTATCTTCTAGCTTGACTCAGATGAAACAACAGTTAATATGTACATTTCACATTGAATTGCATAGGCCCAAAACGAGAGTGATAATGATGGATAGCTCATCATGTTTCTTCTTTCTGAAACAACATTTTGCTATGGCGTTAATGGTACTATAAGTTTAGATTGAATTACATAGACACGAAAATGGTCATCGAATTCATAATCCAAGTACTCTCCTCCTTTATGAGATCAAAGATGTTTTAGTGATTCACCTAACTACTTTTCAGCTTCTGCTTAGAATTCTTTGAAATTCCCAAAAGTTTCAAAAATCCATTGCATTAATTATAGGTAACCATATATTTAATAATCATCAATAAAAGTAACAAAATATTCATACCCTCCTCTTGCTTGTAAATTAAGTGGACTGCAAATGTCAGTGTGTACAAGTTGGAGTTGTTCTTTGGCTCTTGAACCTTTAGCAGTGAAATGTCTTTTGGTCATTTTTCCTTCTAGACAAGATTCGCAAAATTGAAGAGAACCAACAGTTAATTATCTTAAATGTCCTTCCTTTACTAACCCATTTATCCTATCCAAACTAATATGTCTCAATCTCAAGTGCCAAAAATTTGTATCTGTAATGACCCAACAAAATACAAAATTAAAATAGTGAGGAATTACAAAAACCATATAAAGATATGTTTTTTAAAGGAAGTATGCACATACTTAAAATAACACAACATCATTGTTCCAACAATATAAAATAAACAAAAAATAATGAATGTCATGCAAGAAATCTATTTCAAAAGTCCATAGCCCCCAAAGGTCAGACGACATGTACATTCGGCCAACAGACTCTAGCGCTCACTGCTCCACTTTGCCCTTACCTTTTCCTGCAACATGAAACAACTAGGTAAGCAATAATTCTTAGTATGTACAACTTTAGAAATATGAGAGCAGGCAAATCAACCAATTGTTGAGAACTAAATCAATATTCTTGTATCAAACCACATACTAGAATTAGGGTCATGGATAAAATCCAGACACTAAGCAAAACATATCAAGAATGCCTAAGCAACGTGCAATACCGTCCATAATATGACCAAACATAACAAGATACCAACACCTGATAGATACACAACCAAATGATCATACACGTAACATCATTCCACATAGAAGCAATCTTTGGAATTAAAAAAATAATGGAGAACCAAGCATCAACATTACCCATTACAACATACAATCCCATAAAAGGGTAAGCATCAGTCCCTAGAGCACAAATGTTATCAAAGGTGTAAATGCGATTACACCAGTTTACAGAGACACCTAGCTATACTGGGCTACTTGTCTAAAGGTCAATTGTCACGTATATGAACCAGACTGAATAATAATTGTCATGGAATTGAACCATACCAATAATAATTGTTACGGACTTGAACCGAAATGAATAATGGCTAAATGTCACAGACTTGAACCAAACTAGTAATAATTGTCACAGACTTTAACCGAACCTAATAATAATAATAATTGTCAGGGACTTGAACCAAATCGATAATAATTGTCACGGACTTGAATCGAACCTAATAATAATTATCACAGACTTGAACCGAGCCGATAATATTTTTGAATAGAATCAAACTGAATCATGACGAGTACCCACTAGGTTACGGTCTTTACATAAACCTTCTACAATAAGTTTATGCATTTGCATGTGTTCTTATACTAACGTACATAACACAAGCTATTTCATGTTGTAGTCACACAAGTAAAAAGTTGACAGTAAACCTTAGCAATATGCGACATTTTTCCTCTATTAGAAGTCCCATCCATGATTAGCCAATACAGTAGTTTCCATACTGTACACTTGGATTAATTATGGAGATTAATGATTATTAAGTTTTCTTTCGACATCAAGATCAGTATAACATATTTGTAGAAGATAAATAATTCCTTATAGGGTTTCCAAAACTTTTTCCTTTAATCCCCCGAGAAACCTAACATTAGGTTTTTCTATATAGGCTCGGCCATAATTACTTTCCAAGGTCCATTCAACTCTCGGTCCTAGCCGAATTATTACAATTAGAAAATATTACTTTTCTCTATTTAATTTGCACTTTAAATAACTATTTGTGAAGAAAGTTTATACTTTATCAGCTTAAACAAATAGTACCCATTTTTTAAGAAACTAATTTGATTCTTACTTTAATTGGGTCTTATAAGGATTAGTATAAGTCCGATATTTTAGAAATCCAATAAAAATCTAATTTGTAAAAGAGTTGATTTTCTTAGCTATTTTGGAAAATTTAGGCTTTGGACCCCTTTTTTTATTATTATTATTTATTCTGTGTTAAATTTAAAATTATTATTTTATTCCCATTAAAGATATCAAATTAACCCAAATATTTAATTAAGGTGAAATCTATCTCCTAGATTTAAATAACATTCAAAACTTTCTTTTTGGTAAAACCCTAATGTTTGAAATATTGTTTATTTGTGATAATTTCAAAACTTTGGAAGGCTGCCCTTTTAAATTCTTAGGCCGAAAAATCCCCAATTTGTACAGAATCGTTCTTTCCTATTCCAATAAGTCCCATACTCATTTTTAGAAGAAAAAAAATACACATTATTACTAGGTAAAAGTTATCACCAAAAAGTATGGATTGAAACTGTTTAGTTTGAAACAAGGATTTTTCCTAAACTTGGGAAATACACAAAATTGAATCTGCTTAGTATTTTGATTTGATTTTTCTTAGGTCCATATAAGGTTATACTAAGAATATCCATGAAAAAAATTTAGGCAAAACAGATGATTTGTTCACTTGGGCATTGGCAATTTGAATGATAAGGACCATAGGGTCATTGTGGGGGTACCTCACTTGCTTGGCGTCATCCTCCGTAAAAGTGAGAGTTTCACTTTCATACTTCAGATTTTTTGGAGATCGCTCCTTGACTGCCATGCACTGGGAAGACTCCCCTACCTCATGTCATAGTGTCCTTGCATATCGCTCAAGAGCATTGTTATTGTTGCCTGCTATGTGGGGCCCCGCACATATGGTATCCAATGTCAAGTCCACAGCCGCTGGCTCTAGTGGTGGACTCCTTTGCCTTCGAAACTTTAGATTCTTGCTTGGGTTTTTGGTCTTAACTCAGTACCTCGAGAGTTTTCATGATTGGAGGAGAAACTATATCTCATCCATCAACTGTTTGCACTCATTTGTGTCATGTCCATAGTCATTATGGAAACGACAAAAGTTGTTCTTGTCCTTCTTTCCTTCTAAGCGTAAGGGTGGTGGCTTTCAGTATGGTACCTTCTGGTATGTTGCCAAGTAAATATCGGCCCTTGATGTAGTCAGGATAGTACAATTGGTGAACCTAGGATGGTTTTCTCCACCCTACCCTGAGGTACTCCTCTTTTTACCATTTCTCCCATTGCAATCGTGAGGGTTTGTGCTATTCTTGCCTACCTTGAAAGTGGTCGGATGGTTTATGCATTTTTCTTCCTTCATGATAACATCATCTAGCTTCATGTATTTGTCTGCTCGGTCCAGGAACTCCTGCAAGGTGTTGATGGGGTTCCTGTGTATGCTATCCCATAAGGGATTACGATAAATTATTCCTTCCCAGACGGCAACAAAATTCCCTTCATATCCTAGTGTGGATGCTCAGTTTGCCTCCCTCATGAATCTTTGGATGTATTCCTTCAGGGATTCATCCTTCCCTTACTTGATGTCAGCTAGCTGATTGGCATAAATGGGTTGAATCCATGCAACACTGAAGTCCTTGCAAAATTCCTTCTTGAATTGCTCCCAGGAAGTGATGGATCCAGGTTTCAATTTCCAATACCATTCCTAATCTGAGTCAGAGAGAGTGGTAGGGAATACCCTGCAGCTATAATCATGCTCCACACCAAGTAACTCCATCTGATCCTCAAACATTCCAATGTGTCGTACTAGGTTCTCCTTCCCAGTGTATGTTGGAAGTTTCAGGGTCTTGTATTTTGGTAGTGGTTGAGCAGCTTGGATCTTGGTACTGAAGAGACTCCCACTTGTATGAGCCAGCTCGATATCAGAAGGTCTCTTTGTCCGGCCTTGAACAACCATGGTGAGTGCATCTATTTGAGCTTGCACTACTAGTGGGATCGCCCCTCCAGGTGGAGTAGACGTCCCTAGTACCCCCTCTTGAGTGCTGGTCCTCCTGTTAATGACCTCCCCCAGATCCTAAGATTTTGCATATTTTCTTAGCCTATCAAACATGGTATTGGCATTGTTCACTGGTTCTTTCCCTTTGTGAGACTCAGGGTGTAGGGGTGGTAGGTCCGCCTTGCCCTTGCCGGTGCGATCTTGCCCTCAAGCCTCTCCTCCTACATGACTTTGAGACTTTGAACAGCCATTTCCATTCCTGTCACGCCTCTCAGATATCTGACCTTCCTCTCCTGTGTTGTTTCATATGTCCCCCTGGGAGGGGGCCTTCGGATTGGTAACACTCTTACTCTGAGATGAAGTGTTATTCTTCTTAGTCATGGAGGAGGCAGTCTTAGACTGCACCTCTTCATCCTATCTCTAGGAAAGTGGCTCTGAGAGCCTCCTTGGGGTTCGACTCCTCCCCTGGGACTCCCTGTTATTGTTGTCTCGCATCCCTGTTGCTTTCGCCTGAGCCTCCCTCACCGCCTGAGCAACAGCTTCAGCGTTAGCTCGGACTAACTAGGTAGCCGTCTCTAGGGCCACAACAGCCTCCTGGTGCCTTCAGTCAGCTTCCTGCTCCCTCATGATCATCCTTTGGACCTGTTAATCTATCTCTTGTTGTTACCGTTCCATAGTCGCCCTCTGGAGGGATATTTCTACAACAAAGGCCTCCTGCCTTGCCATAAATTGTGCCATCTCCTCCTGGTGAGCATCTTGTGGATCTTCCGCATTAGGTTGATCGTCAACCTCCACCTGAGGTTCGTTAACGAGAGCGATGGGATCTTCAGTGGTGGAATCCCTGGGAGTCGTCTTCTTTGTCTGATTGGGTTTTGGAGGCATCGTAAAACTGATGAAAGTGTGTTTCTTGATTTCGTACTCTCAATGAAAGCACCAAAATATTGACCTGTGAAATTGGCCAACGGTCATATGTACAATATAGGAACCTTTTGAACTAAATAAAAATAATATATGGCAGAGTACAAATATCTTAAATAAACACACATAAATTTTATAGTGGTTCAACCCTATTCTAATGAACAATAATAACCTAATCCACTTAGTTTTTGGTATTGAATCTCTCGATAGAAAATTACACAGATGAACCAAAGTTTTCACTCGTTACTAATTTGCCCGGAATTTCTCTCTAGAAAATATCTCTCTCAAACTCGTTCCCCTGAAAGATCCAAAAACAACCAGCCCCTTTTATGAAGCTTTGGGTCCTTTATTTATAGTACCTAGGGATGTCACATGATCAGTAATAATGGGATCGTGGTTTGGTACACGATTATTGGGTAATGGAGATACGTGTCCACCTCCTCGTGATTATGAGTTCGTGGGTCTTCTCATAGTTTCTTTGGGTCGTGGTTGATGATGCACAATTGAAACCGTATGGAAATTGCTATGTCTTAGTTGGTCTATGAGACTTAGGTGCTAGGCCCGATGACCTTTTAGAGATTGGGTGCTAGGACTGATGACCTTCTGGGTGCTAGGCCTATTAACTTCAGCTTGATCGAGTGTGAAATTTATCTAGTGAAGTGTATTTGGTAGTTTAGGCCAACCACCCTATAAAGAATAGGGTAGGCCAACCACCCATGTGGCTCTTGGCAGGTCAGGCCGACCACCCCTAGTGGTTGGGGTTAGGTCGACCACCCCTAGGGATTAGGGCCAGGCCAACCACCCCTAGGGATTTTTGGCCTGGTCGACTTCTCTATAGGTCTTGGACCTACCTTTTTTGCTCATTGGTCTTTTTTCAATACTTCGTCGTTTTTACCTGATTTGTGATGCCACATGTTGCTTTCTCATTCGACAAGCCATCCTTGGATTTTTAAGGGATAACAGGTTGAGGAGGTACTTTGCCTCTAGGCTATAAGGACTCTTTGACCTTATTTCCTTTCAAGCTTAGTGATGGTCTGAAGTTGGTATTCCAAGTTTGTTGAGGCCCTCCAAATCATCTCCTTGGCTTCTAGGGTGTCTTGCACATGTTTTTAGGTTCAGGGAGGGGCCGAACCTGTGTTTGTAATTCAGGGAGGCCGTGAGATCGTCCCCTGAGCTCGCCCCTTTCCTGAGCTCACCCCCAGGTCACCCCCCTAAGTGAGCTCTCCCCCTCAGCTCACCCCTCGGGTCCTAGGTTCAAAACAACTCTTCGGCAGTGGCATCTTGTTTGGATTCTCTTGCATTTTTCCATGCTCACATTAGTTTCTTAGTAAAGAATAAACTCCATGGAGGATTGAGCTCGCCCCCAAGGTCTAGGGAGGCTTGAGCTCGCCCCCAAGCTCCATAGAGGTGCAAGTTTGATCCCTGAATTTTTTTTACAAAATAATTAAATTTCACATAATTATCTGAGATTCTACCCAGTTAAAGATTTCGTTTTGGTCTAAGACCAAAAGACTTGGTTTGACCACAAACCGCACTTTTCACGCATTGGCTATTTCTAACAATATGAAATATGATTCCCAAGTATATATTATTTATCAAAATAATATTCATTATAGAGTTGCATCCTCTCGGGCCTATTACTCATAGGTGCCAACAAGTGGGGCATTAGAAACCACTTAACATGCTACTATCTTTTATCTCTTTGATTAAAACTATGTTATTTTGAAAAATTATAAAAATGTCATTTAGGGTCTAAAATTTCTCAATTATTTAAGCTTCTAGCAATATCTCTTAAATAAACCTTAAGTGATTTTAAGCCTCAAATTTTGATTTGTTCGAAATATTTCACTTTGTTTAAGAAAAGTTCTTAAATAAATTTTGCAAAGTTTTGGGCAATTTGGAACCATTTTTTTTCTAAATTTGAAAAACTATTTTAATTAAGTTACTTTAGTCCAAAAATTTAATTAAAGTGTTTTGGAATAAATTTCTAAACTAATTCACATCATTCTCTAAATTTGTAAATTTTTCAGTCCTTAAAATTTAAAATGAACAACAAACAAGGTTCATACTTAAAATTTCCAAAACCCCATGTTTACTAAGTAACTTGTCTATTTTTTAGTTTAAAACCCAAAAATTTGGTAACCATAATTTAAAATTTACTCATCATTTGTTTACCCACATTTCTAGATTACTACTTCAATATATCAAGAAGGTTCTCCAAAATATTTTAGATCAAACAAATCATTTTTACTTGGTGAAAATTTTCCCCAAACTCGAAGGTTAAATTAACAAATTTTCAAAATCCAAATTTTCTAACCAACTTTGACAAGTTATAATTTTCTAACCCATTGATATTTTTACAAACCTTAACAGAATTAATCTTGAATATATTGTAAACATCCTTGGAAAATTTTAGACAAAAGGGAATTGTTTTCGTCAGCGAACTTGATGTTCAAAAATCGGACCTAAAAGTGAAAATATGATTTTTTTTTTTTCCAGATTGCAACATCTTTTCAAAATGACCATACCTTTGTGAATGCAAAACTGTTTTGAATGTTTTAAGTGCCTAAAATAATGTACTCTTTCTAAATAACATCTTTGTAATTCCCTGGGTAACCAAGACCGTTACACTATCTGTTTAAAATAATGCAAGACCTACTACTCAGGTCATTTGAACATAAATGTGTTTTTAAAGTCATCTAACAGATTGGGGTTAAAATATTTTGATCACAAAATGATTGATTTTTCTTAAAATAAGAGTTTGATACATGGGATCCCAAAAATTAGATTTACAAGGAATAAATGACTCTCAAAGTTAATACAGCAGTAGCCAGTCTAAATAAAAAAATATATAGTTTAGATCTATAGTTCCTGTAATTCCCTCGGTCGTGGCGGTCGAGCAGCTGTCGATGTACACTTTGCCCCCAAATCTCTCCAACTCGAGGTTGGTACAATTTTCCTTTCCCTTCACCTACACCACGTAGCACCCATAAGCCAAGGCTCAGCAAGAAAACCATAATCAACAAGCATAGACAGTAACAAGAGCATATATCAAAACTCCAAGTCAATCAGTTCAATTAATCAGCAGAATACAGGTATTAAGCTAGAAAACGTTAAACATATACTATCAAAAATATAACTCAATCTGTAACACAAATATTTAGGTGTCGTCGTCCATAGGCTGAGCCCTCTGGCTCGCTTAGGCTAAGTCCTCTAATTATTTAGCTGACCCGGGCTCGCTTAGGCCAAGTTGTGTTCAAAACGCTTATCATCAGCCCCGGTACCCTTAGATTGTACATTCATATCCCACATAGCTGGTATATAATTCACAGAACACATATGTTCAATTATAGGGAATCTCGGCCCCGTTCACAACCACATGGGTGCAGTTTTCTTACCTCAAGTCCCAAGTGATAGATAAAGAGCAGTACCGAGCACGATCTTTAGTCCTGATCCTTAACGGTAATCCTAGTTAGAAGTAATAATGGATAACTATCGTATTCTAATCGAATTAAACATTTTGAAACAAACACTAGTCTTCGAGACCTCGAATTCTACTAAACTGGGTAGTAGAATTCATCTAGAGCACTTAGGTTAAAGTTCCCAAGCCTCCCCGAGCCTAAAACCTAAGTTTCCCTTTCCTTTCCATTTAGGGTCGTGGCATGCCCTTTAGGGCCGCAACCTGCCTCTTGTATAGATGGCAAGGCCCTCCCTGTTGGAGGATATGGGCTGCAACATGCCCTCCAAGATCGCAACGCGCCTAGGTAAAACAGAGGCTTCCCAACCCCTTCGAGCACACGAGTCGCAACCCGAGCCCCCAAACCCAGAAAACCAGCCTTTTTCTTGCATTTTTCCTTGAGCCTAAACCCCAAATTCATACCCCAAACACCAATTCAACCCATAATTATGCTTAGTTTTCTTATCCTTATAGCCTAAACATCATAACCAACCTATAAACAATTCCTTACATTCATCAAACACCCAAACCAGTCTTGGAATCCATCTTCATACAAGCTCTAAGTTCTAACAACAATTCAGCAGAATTCACTCAAACAATTGAACTTTAACCCTTACCTTGAAGATGCAGATGGTGTCCCTGAGTTGTACCTAAGAATCCTAGCCTTAATTTCCCAGTCCTCACGCTTAATTCTTCAAGTTTCTCTTCCAAAATTCAAAACTCTTCTAGGCATAAGAGAGGGAGAGAGAGAACGTGTATAAGAGAGAGAGAGAGAGAGACAGAGTTTTGTCAGTATCAGATGGGCTCTGATTGTTTCCAAAATCTCACTGAGCTTATCCTTTAAATAAAAAGACCAAACTGCCCATGTTATTAACTTAGCCTCCTATTTTCCCTTCGGGACAAAATGGTCATTTTTCCCCCCGTTTCTCGCTAATTCCTCAAGTCATCCTACCAATTGCTAGTTAATCCCATCATGCCCAACTAATTACCACTCATTACTTAATAAACCCCAAAATATTCTCCTAGTTCCCAAAATACCCCTAGGCTCACCCTGATTTAGGTATTAAATCCCGCTATGACTATTTCGCTAATCCACTCACTAGGATCGCCTCGAGTCGTATACTGCAAACATATATATATATATCCACATAATAATGTGGTCTCAATCATTTAATACATATAATCACATTTATGCCCTTAACGTGCCAAAATTATAGTTATGCCCTTATAAACAAGAACGGGCCCACATGCATATTTAATACTCATGAACATTCGTATAAATATATTCATATCATCATATATATCATGCATGCCACATAGTCATGCATTTAATCAATTAATCACACACATATTTAATTATGCCCTCCTGGCATGCTAATCAAGGCACTAAACCCTATTAGCATTTTTGGGTCATTACAATCATGGTAACATTAAATTCCAAAGATAACACATTCAAGGTTTTGCTTGACCCTTTGGATGTCAAGACTAAAAATTTGGAAGCAAGCCTTTTGTGCAAAACCCTAGAGGCACTTTGGACTCCTCAACTAAAACCATCACAAACAATATTCACTCATCACCAAACACAATAATCTACCTTCTTACATCACAACAAATGAATTAAACACTAAAAATAACACATGGAACTCATATCATAGTCACTACACACCAAAATCACAATTTTTACCTTTGGTGTGCTATCCTCAATTTCTATTTTCCCTAGCATTCTTTGAAGTTCTTAGGAGTTTCCTAGTTGCTTTCAATTTACTATCCCAACATTTCAGAGGTTAAATGTGTTCATAGACTCAATAAAATTTGAAAAGGAAGCCAAGGAAAAACACAAGTTCAACTTTAGCTTACCTTTTAGAAATCGCTAGAACACAAACATGCACTATGTCTTTCCTCAAACCCACTTGAATGCAACACTTAACACTTTTACACCCTGCCTTTGTGTGAGTAAAACTCAAAAGCCAAAGGTTTGAGAGTACCAAGATTCGAACAAGAAGAAGAGAAGAAGAAGAAAGAAGAATAACAATGAACTTGGGCTTTAAAATTTTCTCTTTTTTTTTTTGATCAAGAAAGAGAATCTTCATTAATCACAGCCAAAATACAAGCCAAACCCCTCATATAGAAGGGAACAACAGCATTAAACAGAAAATAAATTCCTCACAAAAGCCATCTCTTTGCCTGACAGTTTCCTTTGAGTAAAGAAACTACATCTGTAACTAATGTCCTTCTTAATCCTATCAACTATACAATTAACACTATAAGCAATGTGATTAACATAACAAGAATTACGATTAACCTAAATATAATAAACTGTCACTAAGAAGACAGCCGCCACAATCAAAGCTGTAACATCCCTTCTCATGTTCCCAATCCACTGAGACCAAGCATTGAAGCTCATAGGCCAAGTGCAACCCAGCCAACTGTGCACCAGCCAGGTAACCTTCTGAGAAAAACAGTAGCCAAAGAAAAGATGCTCATGGTTTTCTACAACAATCTCACATACTGGGCAGAGAATGCTTTCAAGCTGCCCAAGCACTCTGTTAAGATGATCACGAGTGAGCAACCTTCCATTCACCGCTTGCCAAGTGATAAATCTATGCTTTGGCACACTAGCTTTGTTCCAGACAAACTTATGGTAATTAATCGGGTCCTGTTGTATGCAGTTCAGATACAGCACACCAGCTTTAAATCTTCCCTGTCTAACAGCTGCATCAATGACTGTTTGAGAAAAAACATCAAGCAGCATACAAATTTTTCGCCAATACCAGCTGGTGTCATTCTTAAGCTTGTACTGCCAGAAACTTTGGCCTTTTAAATAAACTGAATTGATCCATTTTACCCAAAGCATTTCAGGTTGGTTATTGATCGCCTAGACATATTTGGCTAACATAGCTTTGCTCCACTTAGATCCCTCACCGAAACCTAACCTGTAACTCCGTGGATAGCCAAGACCGTTACACTGTGTGTTTATAAAGTGCCAGACTTGCTAATCAAGTCATTTAATTAAAATCTTGTTACTGAAACTATAAAGGATCTAGGGTTAGAAATGGTTTGGTCTCAAAAGCCACATCTTCATTAAGAAACATTATCCTTTACACGGGATCCCAAAAAGATAAAAGCTTAAAGTTCGCTTACAAAAGTTATAAGGTTCAGATATGATAACAAGCCATGCTAAGGCAAAACAGTCAGTTAGGTAATCCCTGTCTTGATCCACTCCTCGATCATGGCAATCGAACAGCTGGCTATGTACATTCCACCTTGGAGCTCTCCATCTCAAGCTTGGTCCAGCTTGCCTTTGCCTTTACCTGCACCACGTAGCACCCGTGAGCCAAGGCTCAGCAAGAAAACACAACAACAGAGCATAAGCAATCAACAGACAAATCCATAACTCACATTGCATCATAAGTTCTCAAACACATAATCATTCAGCATGACCAAGTATTCAACTTACTATGCATATCAATTCAATTAACATATCACTGCATAAATGATAACTAGGGCTAGCGCTCTCAGGCTGCTCCCTCCGTTATCCCACTGACTCCGGCCCGCTTAGGCCGAGCTCAGTGAATGTTCTCGGCTACCAGTGGCCAAGCTGCGCCCTGTGCGCAAATATTGTGTACGGCACTCTTAGGCTGCTTTACATGTCCCATGGCGTAATACGATCATTGACACGATACAATTCTCAGGAGCACTTAGTCCCATCACAAACATATAATCGGGTGCAGTTTTCTTACTTTCAGTTCACTAGCTTTGATCCCTCGACTCCTTGAGCACGATCCCCCTCGAGCCCTACCGCTCACCTAAACACAATCATGGGCCAAAGTCATTATCGATCCTCAAGTTCAAAACCTAGCCTCGGGGCTAATCCCGAGCCCCCGGGAAGTCCTAGTTCCACCAAACAAGGTGGTGGAACCAAACCCCAAACCCTAGGTCAAAAGCCCATGCAAATATCCCTAAAATCCCCTTCAGAAGGCAGGGTAGCGCTACAGCGCTCATGGGAGGGCGCTACAATGCTACAAACAGAAGCCGAAATCCCCTCAGCATCTTGGCCTAGCGCTATAGCGCCCAAAGGCTAGCGCTGTAGTGCTAGTCACAGACAAACTAACACCAACTTTTCTCTTCTGCGATTTTCTCGAACCAACTCCAACCAAAACTCTTCCAAATATTCCCCAACCTCAAAAACAACCTTATGACCATACTCCACTCATCCCAAGCACAACAAATACCTAGAACTCAAGCACATGCATCCACAAACTCAGAATTCACCATAGCCTCCCCTAAACACTAAAACTCAGCAGAAACCAATTGAACAACAAAGTTAGAGTTTAGACTTTATACCTTTGATAGGATTTCGACCACAAGCTGTCTATAGACCTCCTTGGCTTGATTTTCCTTAACCTTTGCCCTGAATTTCCCCAAAGCTCCCCATCAAACTCAACTTATACACCATAGTTCAGAAACCAAACCAGCAACTGAAGAAATTACAAAACCTTACCTCAAGTGATGGCCTAACCTTGCTAAACCCTTGTCAAATCCTCAATCTTAGCTCAGTAACCTTGTAGCTTAATTGAACTAGCTCTCCTCTGAATTTTGCTTCAAGAAGAATGGAGAAAAGTGGTAAGAGAACCACAAACCAACTCAAGGAGAACCACTCTGTTTTCTTTCCTTTTTCTTTCTTTTCAGACTTCTGTAATATTCTACAAATCCCACTAACATAAAGCCTCAGTAATACCCATCTTTAAAAGCCAAATGACCTTAATGCCCTTCCTATTAATTCTAAACCATTTAATCCACTTGGGGACATTTTAGTCATTTTACCCAATTCCCGCTAACTCCTCGAGTGTCTCTAATATTTCCCGCTTAATTCTCGATACCTAATTAACCACCAATAATGTTCCTCAATGTCCAAATAGATTCCAGTATATTCGCTAAATTCCCATTTATACCCCTAAGCTCACCCCGAGCCGGGTATAAATCTCTGCCATGACTTTTCCGCTACTTTGCTCACTAAGATCGTCTCGAGTCACAGATCACACATATATCCACATAATAATGTGGTCTCGACAATTATCACATATATCAATACAATTATGCCCATAATGGCCAGAATTACGATTATTCCCTTCTAACCTAATCAGGGCCTACATGCTTACTAATACACATGGTCATGCATTTCAAATATTCAAATAGTCATATAACATGCTTTAAATCATAATCATGCATCTTAATCATTAAAACCACACATAATCCCCAATATGCCCTCCAAGCACACTAATCAAGGCCCTTAAGCCTTATTAGTGAGTTTGGGTCGTTACATAACCCCCCAAACCTTTTCGGCAAACAGACTATGGTCCAAGAAGTGAGATGGAAATTACTTCTAGTACCATTATTTCCCCAAAGAAACCACAAGAAAAGTTTATCAACTTCTTTGACAATGCTTTGAGGGAGAAGGAAAATGTTCATCCAATAATTCTGCAGCCCCAACTAAACAGAAGTGATCAGTTGAACCCTCCCTGCATAAGAAAGATGTCTGCTTGCCCAAGTATGAAGTCTTAACTTGATCTTTTTAAGGATTTCATCACAGTCAGCCATCCTCCATTTAGTTGGATGCATTGGAACCCCCAGATATTTAAGAGGGAAGGTTCCCTCTTCTAGCTGCACTAACTTCAGAAGCTGGTTCCTAACAGCCACAGAAACCCCTCCAAAAAACACCTGGGACTTACTAGAATTAGCCTTTAAACCAGTGTTGTTACAAAACTCCTCAAACACCTGCTTAACTACTTGGACTGAACCACTATTAGCTTTGCAAAAGATAACTAAGTCGTCAGCAAAACAAAGATTAATAATCTTAAGGCCTTTACACAAAGGGTGATACCGAAACTCTTGTTGCTGTTGAGCACCTAGCTGAAGCAACCTAGTATGATATTCCATTATCAACACAAAAAGCAAAGGGGAAATAGGGTCCCCCTGGCCAAGGCCTTTAACTCCCTTAAACCCTCCCTGCAATCTGCCATTCATCATAAGCACATAAGAGGTACCTCACAGACAAACCATCACCCATTGAACGAATCGAATGGGAAATCGAAACCCAATCAATAATCTCTCAAAGAAGCACCAGTCTACGGTATCATAGGCTTTACTCAGATCTATCTTCAGAGCACATCTAGGGGAAGAATTCTTCCTATTATAGTTCTTGATCAAGTCTTGAAATATGAGAATATTATGAGCTAAAGATCTCCCCCTAATAAAAGCACCTTGATTTTGACTTATCAAATGAGGAAGAACCTTCGATAGCCTGCTGCAAATCATTTTAGAGATGCACTTATAAAGTGTGTTGCAGCAAGCTATGGGTCTATAATCAACTGCTCGACTAGGAGAATTTGTTTTAGGAACCAAAGCAAGCATTGTTTCATTGAGAGCCTCAGGAATTTTCCCATCTCGAAAAAAACCCAGCACCGCATCAGAAATATCATCCCCAATATCCAGCCACATCATTTTGTAAAACTCAGCCCCAAACCCGTCCGGCCCTGGGCTTTTAACACCAGGAATACTGAGGAGAGCCTTTTTAACATCAGCTTTTCCAAAGCTCCTAGTCAACCGCAGCTGCTGCTCTATATCCAGACAAGACCCAAACTCCATACACTGAGCATTAAAAAATCCATTAGATGAACTGGAATTGCCCATATAGCCACGGAAATGATTCAGAAAATGCAGAACCACAGCCCCATAATCATCAACAATTTCCCCTTGCTCATTCAGAAAGGAGACAATTCGATTCTCCTCCCTTCTTTTTTTAATGCAAGCATGAAAATAAGCATTATTATCATCTCCCTTCTGTAACCAAGTTATTTTTCTCCTTTGTATTAAAAAACTTCTGTACCTTTTAGCATTCTCTTGATAAAGAAGAGCTTCTAACTTTTCAACCTCCTGCGCTACCAAATCTGATGGAGTAGCTTGAGCTCTAGTGAGAGCCAGCTGATAGTCACCTTTAGCTTGGTGATATCTCTGTTCTACATCACCAAATTCCCTTCTATTGAACAGTTTCAACACATGCTTTAATCTGAGAAGTTTTCTAGATACACCCAACAAACCCCTCGTTACCAAAGGTTTATTCTAATTCTCACACACCACATCCCTAAACCCTTTATGAGTGGTCCAAAAATTGAAGAACCTGAAGGGTTTGATACCCAACGATCCCATCTTGAGAGTTTTGACGAGACAGAAACAATGATCGAAAAAAGCCTCCCAGTGAAATTCTGCTATTGAATTAGGCAGCTTATCTATCCAGTCTTCGTTGATGAAAACATGATCTATCCTAGAGTAGATCCTATCCTCACCATCTTGTTTATTGGACCAAGTAAAATTTGATCCTATTCTCTTAATAGAAACCAGATGAGACATGGCAAGCCAGGCATTAGAATCAACTAATTCAATTGTGCTAATAGATCTCCCTCCCACCCTGTCATCATAATTGAACACCGCATTAAAGTCACCCACAATCAACCAAGGTCTATTTATAACTTGTAAGCTAGATAGACCCCGCCACAGCTCCAATCTCTCTTCAACCATGTTGAGACCATAAACAAAGGTAGCCATATACTCCATCGGCATGCCTGTGAATTTAATAGAATAGTGCACCAATTGGTGGTGATCAACCAGAACTTGAACCTTAGCAAAAGATTTCCTCCACAGAACTAAAATCCTGCCTTCTGAGTTCCTACTGCTGTAGTAATCCTAACCACAATACAGATTAACCATCATATCATCTATTTTTTCCTTTTTCAACTTATTTTCCAGCAAAACTACAATTCCCACTTTATTAATCCTCAACACATTCAGGATAGCTATTTGCTTTCCTCTTTTATTCATACCCCTAACATTCCAACTAAGTATATTGGAGCAATCCATCCACATTCAAGTCTTCAAAAGTCCCACTTGTTCCACCTTTCCCCTGTTCTTGAAGAACTTTAAATGCATTTTGCTTTTTATCTAACCCAGCTCTATAAAGCTTCCCTTTCCCTCGTGAATTCCCTGTTTTCTTTGGCACTTCCCAAAGCTCCTTATTATTAGAGTCAGCAGCTAAATTCATACCCTGAGTACCTCCATCAGCACCTTTACTGAGCTCAATACCTGCCATATCATTTTTCCCCGAGACTTCCTGAACTGGTTCAGAACCTTTTGTTGAACTCACTGTGGTTGTTTCAGCTGCAACAACACCTGGTTCAGTAGGAACTCCATCCTTTTCCAGATCAGCCACCTCCTTCTTAATCCAATTTTTTGAACCAGTTTTCTTGCATTCAGCCATATTGTGGCCGTACCCTTTACATTTATTGCATTTAATGGGCAGCCACTCATACTCAACAAATTGCTCCTGAACTTGACCTCTCTCATTCACAAAATATATGATGAAAGGCGGATTATCCGATATTTCCATTTCAACTAGGATTCTCGCATATCTAATCATCGATCGCTCCTTAGTGAATTTATCCACCATAATAGGTTTCCCTATAGTACTGACCAATGCACTGAGGCATTTCTGGCCCTAATACTGAAGACCAAGATTAGGCAATCTAATCCATAAGGGAACCGAATGAACTAACCGGATAGTATCAAGATCTTGAGTCCAAGGTCTCACAATCACAAGTTTCTTGTCAAAATGCACCATTCCCGTTTCCATAACAAAGTCCCCGGTAGCCTCATCGTTGAATTTTACTATAGTCAGGCCTATATGCATCCTCACAATACGCTCAATTCCCATATGACCCCATATACGTTTCACAAACCCTTCAAATACTGCAAATGGTGGGTTAGCTCCCATCACCATACAGATCACAGCTGAATTCCAAGCTTGAGCCTGTGCAGCAACCTCATCCAAATCTAGCTGAGCAACCCTCTTCCCTTCTTTAACAATAGGTTCCTCATAGTGAAGCTTAGCAGCCTCACTAATCGTCTGCTTGTCTTTAAGCTTAGCCCAATGCGACTGAGCAGAGCCTATAAAATCGTCTTTCACAGACCCTTCCTCTCCATTAGCAACCTGCATTTCATCTGCCAGGCTTGAACCATCATCACCATCAACAGGGGTCCAATCCTTCTCGACGGTACCATTTGCCGGTTTCGCCGCCCCTTCAGATAATTTCAGTAAGGTGTCTACCTCAGACGGAAATCGATCTGTCCCAATCATAGATGAAGGGATCTCCTCATTCTGAGATCTGGATGGAGGCTTTCGAGCAATCTTCTTCTTCTTCATCAGAGAGAAGCCAGAGCACTACGCACGCCTTCTTTTTACTATGCTCTTTTTTCTTTGTTTTCATTTCTTTTGTTGGTTATTGTTTGAGAGAAGTTGAGAGAAACTTGAGAGAAAATGGACAATGAATTTTGGCTGAAAGGAAGAAATGACACAAATATTTTCATTTCTTACTCCAAATTTTATTAATTATTTTATGCCCAAAATATTTTTTCCATAATCATTTAGTCATCAATAACTATTGTACCTAAAAACCATGAGCTGGCGTGTTTTGGTTTGCGTTACAACTGGCAAGCACCTACTGAAGGTGAACGGAGATGAATCAATTCTTGCAGCGCCCATGGAGGAAATGTTTTACAAGGTTTGGAGCTTCAACAAGGAGGTTTCTCCTTCCTTAATGTCGAACTGTGGGGGCGGTATCATGCCAAATTCTAGGATCAACTAGTGAAGGAGCAAACTGAAATGGTTCGACCTCAGGAACTGGTGAAGATTGTGAGGAGGACAAGATATATTCTCAAGATCACTTTTGTTGGTTTTTGTTTGAGAGAAGTTGAGAAAGGATTGAGAGAAGATGGATGATGACTTTTGGCTGAAAGGAAGAAATGACACAAATATTTTCCTTTCTTACTCTAAATTTTATTAATTATTTTATGCCCAAAATATTTTTTCCATAATCATTTAATCATCAATAGTTGTTGTACCTAAAAACCACTAGTTGAAATGTTTTGGTTCGCGTTACAGCTGAAAAGCACATAATAAGGTTATCAATATTTCGAGAATGCCATACAAGCTCTAAAATGGGTAGCCCGGATCAACCACAGGTCAACAAGACATCAAGGAGATCGTCTAGCCATATCTTCATGTACTACAAGCATAGCTCGAGCGCCTCAATGCTTAGAACAGTTTGACCAAGAAACCTCTAGCTCACATTGTATGCATTTAGCTCCCTGCCAATGCATGGAATACACTAGCTTGAATTACTTAAGAGTCAGAGACTTTATATGCGTAATTAATATATTGTAACCCTTGCCTGATAAATGTGTAATATCAGGCAATCAATTTATTTAAGGTATTTATTTGTACATTTGGGAGGTTACCCATTCTTGTAAGTTACCCAATATTGAACGTTACCCAAAACTTTCCATTGAACCCCTATAAATCGAGAGGGAATGGACTGATAAAGGGACTGAATTTTTTATGTAAAAACTATGCAAAAAATTTCATGAATAATTTTTCCACATATCCTAAAGAGAATAACATAGACTCGTTGACTAGGAGAATTTTAATCACTGAACAACGTAAAAGTTCTTGAGTGATATCTATGGAGAGGGCACTTTTGTACACCGTCATCGTGGAAAACAACCCCAAAAATAAAATTGTGATCACCACAACACTGGCAGTTGGTCGTCCCACCACCAACATAACAATCCATGTTACGTCAAAGCCGTCAAACTAGACAATTCTAAGCTGAGGAACCATCTCGCCCATGCCAACACACGTATTTTCTAGATAATGTCTCTATTACCCCCTCCTGTAACCAACCATAACGTCAAAAGGAGGAGAAGTGAGTCCGCAACACTAGTTCCCAAAATGTATTCATCCTAACGTAAGTCGTTCTGTTCAGACTGTAACCCCGAGCTCCGTACCGTCAGAACAGACCTCCAGGAATGACTAGCCCTCTCACAATCACAGGGATGAGCAGGTAGCTCATGTTGCAAGAACTCAACTCAATCAAATAAGGGGAACAGTGACTGCTTCCAAATGTACAAGTGTCCCCCTTAATCCTGCAGCAGCAATGTGACCGGGTGGTCAAGTGAAAGCAAATGAGGAGGCATTACCACCAGCCCAGGACATTGGAGTTGATGATGGGTGACCTAGATTGGTATGCCTTGATGGATGGTGGGTGGACTCACGATAAGGCACCCACCATCACCAATTCGTCAAACCAACGCACCCGCAAGTGCAAGTGACTACACTAGCTTAAGTAAACAACCGAAGAAACTCTGCCCATAGAGAGGTTACATATGTGGAATACTAGAATCTGAGTTTGCGTGAAAGACCAAGCTCAGCGACCTCACTAGTAGATGGTGAGTTTTGCTGAAGGCATCTATTGAATGGAGAGCCATCATTAGAGAAGTTTGGAGAATGTTCTTAGTACACACTCTCAAAGGTAATAGAACAACCTAAGAAATCATCTAAACTCAGCTCAACGTTTTTGCCTACCCATCAGTCAGACTTGTACGATCACTTAAATGCCAAATGGGGACAACAAGCTCGCAGCAACAATCTGAGTTATACTCAAACTAGGGAAAACCCTTCGATGATGTATGATGATGGGAATGCCCTGATTAACAGAGCTCAAGCCTGGAAGGATGAGAACCCGAATAACATGCAGCCTGGGATGGGAGCTAATAGTCAACTCCCAAACAACCCGGTAGTGAAGAATCCAACCGTTGAGTTGCTTGATATGATGGAGGAGCTCGAACCTTTCGCTCCTCATATCACTGCAGCTTCGTAACCACAAGGTTTAAATATATCGCACATGACTACTTGTGACAAAATGACCGACCCGTCAAACGACATTGGGACTTTCAATACCCTAATGAGAGCCCATAATGTCAGTGTCGACCTGTGCTGCATCCTGTTCCCAGCCACATTGACAGGACGATTACGATTCTGACGAGGAGCTTGAACATTTTGCTCCTCATATCGCTACAGCTCCGTAATCACTAGGTTTCAAGATACTGCACATGACTACCTATGACAGAACGACCAACCCGTCAAACCACATTGGGACTTTCAAAACCCTAATGAGAGCCCATAATGTCACTGTCAACCTGCGCTGCATCCTGTTACCAGCCACTCTAACAGAAGCAGCCAAACTGTGGTTTAACAAATTAAAAAGGCATTATATGACCTCCTGGCAATATTTTTCGTTAGAGTTTAAAAAGAAGTTTTGATCTGCAATAGAAGTATGGGTGGAGGCCAATTCCTTGGCCAATATAATACAACAATCGAGTGAGACTCTCAAGGCCTACATAAACCTATTCACTAACATAGCAGGTTGAGCTAGAGACGTTGATGATAGTGTCAAACTAATGGTGATGCCATCCGAGATCACCGTGGAAGGTGAATTATGGAAGGAACTCAAGACAAAAGGAGAAAAAATTCATATGAGTTTTTGGGCCAAGCTCAAAAATGGATAAACCTCGAGGATGTTGAATCCGCAATGGTTGAAACTAGTCAAATTCCCACATGGCCCGCTTGGGGACAGGGACGCCTCGATATTCACCGCATATACAAACCTGATGGACAAACAGGAAAACATATATTTGGCAAATTTTGCTTGCCTTCTATGGAAAAATCCATAGCCCATGAGGAATCAATGAGAAAAAAGAGATCCAACTAAGTTATGTCGTTACCACAATGACATTCGCTAAAATGCTGAAAACTATCGTTAATTGAAGGATGAGATCTAGACACTCATTGGAGTTGGATCGTTAGCACAGTACACCCAAAATCTGGTAGCTCCCAACCTGCCAGCAGTGCAAAATCAATGACTAGCTCTAGGAAATCTAGCAAACCAACCACCAGCTCCAGAAACCCATTCATCCATCCTCCTGCTGAGTGAAAAGATATTGTGAAAATCGCGAATGGACCTCATTTCACCGACACAAGCAATAGGGCCTAAAAAAGGTATATCTAGGAGTTGAAGACCCACGATGGTGCAGTATTCACTCCCGAGCAGCGCTTATCAAAGCAGAAAAAATGAACAAGAAGCCTATCATTTTTATGAAGGGGGTAAAGAGCCATGTCCAATTCCCGCACAATGATTTGTTGGTCATAACCATTCAGCTCGCAAACAAGAGATTTTGGAGAATCCTGATTGATAACAGGAGCTCTGTAAACATGCTATTCATGTCCACCTTAGAGAAGATGCAACTATCAGTAGTGGGCTTGTAGGCCTCCTCCACAACTCTATACAAGCTCTCAAGAGAAGGAATGGCACCCATTGGGACAATCGAGCTTGTTGTAATCATAGGTGATGAAACACGATCTGCAGCAAAGATGCTCGAGTTCATTTTCATAGATTGCCCGAGGAGGTGATCCTCGATCATGAAGTAATCTCAAAGGTCGTAAACATTGGAAAAAATCTTAGTGCCAAATAGAAAATAATTGTGATCAAATTTTTGAGGAACAGCCTCTATGTAAACATACCCGTCAAACAATGGATAAAGAAGGTTGTTGGGAAGGGAAAGAGGAGAAGCTCTAGAGGAAGAAGTAGCTCGCCTCTTAAAATGCGGATTCATAAGGGAGGTGAAAAGTGGAAAACTTTCATCGACTTCTCTGATCTCAACAAGGCCTACTCAAAGAATTGTTTTCCTATCGCCTCTTGATGATGTAATATACTTGTGTCTGAGTATATTACATCATCAACAAGGCCTACTCAAAGAATTGTTTTCCTATCGCCTCAAAGAAGTATATTACATCATCAAGAAGCTCGCGTTTTTCTTAGTTCTAGCCTCACGAAAGCTTAGTCCTATCGCATATTGCCTGATACACGTCCTAAATGATCACCCTCCTAAATGCATCGAGACGCTTACTAAAGTGGTCCATCGAAATCAGCCAATTTGAGAATCTATATAAGCCACGAAGAACTATGAAAGGGCAGGCCCTTGCTGATTTTGTGCCTTAGTGCCCCGGTTTTTAAGACGAGCCTATGAGGGAACCAGTCCATGAATTATGGAAACTGTTCGTTGATGGGTCCACAAACGAGCACGATTTAGGAGCTAGAATAATTTTGACTACACCCGAGGGGCATCTCTTTCTCACATCTCTCATATTTGGATTTGGCACCTCCAATAACAAGGCCAAGTACGAGGCATTAATGGCTAGAATCTGGGTCGCCAAAGAGTTACTAGCGAATGCTATTGAGTACTTTAGTGATTCTCAGCTCGTGCTGGGAGAATATCAAGATCATGGGATCAAAATGCTTTCACTCGGCTCACCACAACTAAGGAGGTGGACACGTTGAATGTGTTCCCAGTTGAGTTCCTTGACAAACTGAACATAGGCAAAAAGCCTAAGAAAACCTAGATGATCTGGGAAGCCTCGTCCTAGATAACTACAATCTTTGAATAACTCACCACCAAAAAATTGCCCGAGGATCACAACAATACAAGGAAATTATTGTACCAGGTCCCAAGGTATGTTTTGGTTGGGCAAATTCTTTACAGGCGAGTTCATTCCATACCACTTCTCAGGTGTGTTATGCCAGAAGAACCCCAAGCCATCCTTAAGGTAATCCATGAGGGATTTTGCGGAGACCATGCTGGGGAAAAGCTTTCCTTTAAAAATATTGAGGGAGGGATATTTTTTGCCACCCTGAAGAAAGACTCGGCCACATACGTTCAAAAATGTGACAAGTGCCAGCATTTTTTGATTATAGCCTGAGCTACGCCAATGAACTGACCATGATTTCCTCACCCTAGTAATTTTCCATCTAAAGAATAGATTTAATTGGATCATTACCAATTGGGAAAGGAGGAGTTCTCTATGCGGTGGTTGTTATGGACTATTTCAAGAAGTGGGTCGAAGCAGAACCATTACCAACCATAACCTCAAAGAGAGTACTCGATTTCGTGATAAAGAACATAATTTTTCATTTAGGCTCCCAAGAAAGATCATGTCAGATAATGGGACCAAATTCGATAGAAACCTGTTCACCAACTTTTGTGAAAATTACGAAGTAATTAAGAGTTTCTCTTGAGTATAATATCCTCAAGCTAACAGCCAGGTCGAGGCAGTGAATAAGACTCTCAAGAAAAATTTAAAGAAGAGGTTGAAAGATGCCAAAGCTTTGTGGTCTAAACAGCTCTCACAAGTGCTTTGGGCATACAAAACTTATCACCGCACTTCTATTGGGCACACACCATTCAAACCCTTAGTGACCTCACACAGACAAAATAATTTTGACTAGGAGCAGAATCATGACTTAGTACAAGCGTCCCTAGAAGACTTGAACTTACTACAAGCAGAATCGCCCATTACCAACAGAAGGTAACGCGATACTTTAATTCAAAAGTAAAAGAGTGGAGACTCAAACTGGGAGACCTAGTGCTTAGAAGAGTATTTTTAGCAAGTAAAGATCCTAAAGATGGCGTCCTAGGCCCAAACTGGGATGGACCATATCAGATCATAGCATTCTGCAGAAAGGTACTTTCAAATTAGTCTGGTTAAGTGGAGAGGTAGTTCCACAAACTTGGAATGCTTTGGATTTGAAGAAGTATTATCAATAATTGTATCCATTTTAAGTATAGTTTATGTTTTATGGCTTATTTATAAAATCCATTTCAATTGATTTTCCCTTGATTTAATAACATAATGGTTGTTGTGTAGTTTAAACATGGTACACAATTCTTATCAATTTTTGTATAAGCTCGCTATGTAAAACCGACCTAGAATATTCATAAATTCTAATCGCTTGGGGGGCATATACCCTCAATAGTAGTTAAGTCTTTGAAAATTTTTGTAACTTAGAATTTTGAAATTTAAAAATTTTGTGGCATGTTAAAACTCGAGTTTTCAAAAACAATTTCGAATATGAACTAAGTTATGCAAGAAAGCTCAAAGAAAAAAGGAAGAACCCCTTGACTAAACCAGGTACAAGGCCTGAATACTAACAGGCATGCTATTAAGCAGTTAAAATCTTTGATACGACCAGGTTCGCGACCAGAAAAACAACTGGTCAGCTATCAAGCACAAAGTTCTATAAATACCTCAATCTAAAACAACTTCCTATAACTATGCATGTGTATAAAAACTTAAAGGATTAAACCACAGCCATAGAAGGAAAATGTATAAAGATTAAAGTTAGTTAAATAAAGGGCGAGGATGAATAACCTCAAATAAAGCCATTCAAGAAAATTGTCTCCGCCCAAGAGGCCTAAATACGTGAGACGAAAGGCATCCCCAACAAAAAAAATACATGTAAAACATACAAAAACAGACGAGGACCTCAACTCTGAGCTTTAACAACTTTCTCACGAGAAGAGATCTCATCCTCCCCACCATCTACGCAAGTTCCTGAGGTCGTGTCTACGGTTTCAGTTTGCTCCTTCACTAGTCGATCATGGAATTTGGCACGATACCGTCCCCACAACTCGACATTAAGGAAGGAGAAATCACCCTTCTGGTTGAAGCACCAAACCTTGTAAAACATTTCCTCCATGGATGTTGAAAGATGGGATTCAGCTCCGCTCAACTTCATTTGGAGCTTGTTGATTTTTCCCTAAAGCTGGTCGTTGTTCTTGATCACTTCCAGGGCTTGCGCCTTGGCAATCTTCTTGTTATTACGGGATGTCTCAAGGTCTGCCTTAAGCTACAGGATCTTCTTGTAGTTCTTGATCACCTCTAGGGCCTGGGCCAGGGCAATCTTTTCATTATAACGGGATTTTTTAATGCCCGCCTCAAGCATTTGGATCATCTCGCGGGCATGCTCCAATTCCCTGGAGGAGGAATCCTCGATCTACATGCACCGATCCTTATCCTCTTCTAGTTCCTTCATAGATCACCCCACATCAGCAAGGGCAAATAAAATCCTATCTCCAACTCCGATTTGAGTAAAATATGACTCTCATAAAACAAAACCAAAGGGTTAGATCACGAAAAATAAGGAATAGACCTCAAGAAAACATAATAAAGAAACTTATGGTCAACAACATCCCAAGGTCAGAATTGATCACGACCTCAGTGGTCTCTACCTCAATCTTCTCCATCTCTCTAACAGAGAGCTGATTGAGATGCCCAACTACCTGGTTGGTCAGAGTTTGGAAAAAAGTGCAAAGGTGGCCAGAGAATTTGCCCACCTTGACATGAGGAGCTGGGACGGTGATAGGAGGAGCTGCTACTCTTGTCTGAGAAGTTGTCTGATCAATCACCCAGGGAGCAAGGGTAGGAGCGTCTATGACCAAAACTATGACCTATTTGTGAGCTCGCATATGGGAGGAAGTTATCTCCTTGACTTTAGTCTGGATTCTCGTAGAAGCTCCGGCTCCGAAAGCGCCCTTCTTCAGAACTCGTTGTCTCTTGACAAATAGACCAGAACCCATCATGGCATTGGCCAAGTCTATATCGTCCTTTGCAAGATGGGCAAGAGAAGGTTAGACAGAATCCAATTAAACTTAGAAAACAACAAGTAAAAGAATAGAAAACCCTACCCTTGGAAATAGACGATGAGACTACATTAATTAGTTCCAGATTAGGGATCGGGCTAGCTACATGGGGAATATCTAACTCTTGGATAATGAGAGGTGCAGAAGACTCTTTGAAAAAGCTATGTTAGGCACCATTTCAAACCCGAGCTCTTCCTTCAAGCTCGAGTCATACTCCAGCTGCCTAGTTACATGATAAAACTTAACAAGATCCAGAGGGATCCCATATCAAAAATTCGTAACCGAATGCTCAAAAAAGATTCTCCTAATATGTAAGGTATTATCTATTACTACGATCATCTTAGGTAGGCTAAAGTCATGATGAAGGACATGGAGGTCGACACATTCTTGAAGAGTGACCTCCTTAGTAGGGTCCTCGGGGTGTCTAGTCACAACCGTACTGGGATCATGGCAGGCTAACACAAAGTTCATAGCAGCTCGGTTAATATTGTTATCATTGTTACCTTTGCCAGAGGTATCGGCTGCTACCCCCAACTCTGTTTGGCCTAGGTTACTATCTAGATCGCTTTGAGAAGGGCGTCTATGCACCAATTGCGAGACCTCTTTCTCTTTCTCTTCCTCGACCTCTTCTATAATGGCCAAAGGCCTCTAGTTTGGAGGACCTTGAGGCCGTAGTACCAAGGATTTGCCTTCCTTTGTCAGCTTGCATGCCAACATGATGGTGTTAGGATTAATTCCCTAAAAGAATGTAAATATATTTTATTGAATTAAATAAAAAGAACAATTTTATTATATATTTGAATATTATAATTATTGTTTGAATTAATTTTATGATAATATCAAGAAAATTCATTATTCATTCACGAGAATATGATCTTGTATTAGTACGAGAGAATTAAGATCATATATAATGAATAAAATAGTCAATAACATATTAAAGTAAGGAATATTTAATGAATGGTTACTAGTACGGTTTACTATGCATACAGATGCAAGTGATCTAGATTTTGATTACTTAAGCGGATAGATATCTTAGTAAATGTTTTGTATATAATAGAGATTATATATGACTATACTGATAAGAATTAACTATCTTTATAAATGTACTATTTGACTTAAAGATTTGATTCTTATAATAATAGATGATCATTTGTAGATCAATCTAAATCCTGAGTATTCATGAACTCCTGTTTGTGTTTATTGGATCTTTTGATTCACTTGTTAAGGTTTCTAAGTATAATGAGGCTAGTGATTTTTGTTTTGGAGATTCAATATCATGGATGGTTGGGAACATGAATTACAATAATGGAATTCATACTTTCCTAACGGATCAAATATTGGTTCCCTTAAGGGTTAATTCTGGAACTGAATATTTATTGAGCTCAAATCTACAATTTGATTATAGATTATTTATTCACTAGTGAATTAATGGTAATTAAGGATCAACAACTAATTAGAAGCGTCAAACGGTAATCTTGACAACCTCTAATTAACGAACCACAATATGGAGGACAAACTTGTTGGGGTTTTATGCCCTAATTAAAACCCAATTTCTTTGTAATCCCATTTATTATCAATAAAATAATAGAAATTATTTTTTTTACTTGCTCAATCACTTTGCTCACGTGTTTTATTTTCATGATTATTTGTTTAATATAAACATCTATTAAATCCCGAGCATATAGCTAATCATATTTATAGTGACGTAATCACAGTGGAATATAAATATGATTATATGTTCAAAATAAGTCAGTCCTAAGATTAGTCAGTGCACATGATTTACACCGACTTGCCAATCAACAATATGATCTACTTACACATCGCATTTTTATGTTCTTTCCAGAACATTAGCAAAGTAGATAAGATTGGATGTATTTGTTACATCGGACTGGATCGATATTGACAGTTGATAGAATAAGTAAACATATCGTTATTATATATTCTAGTCATATCATATAGTTGACCATAGGTCAATTTAATCTCTAAACTATACTCTAGTCCCCACTGTACCTTGGATAAAATCATCTAGATAGTATCAAATAATTAATTTAATTATCAATTAGAATTATCAAAGTTGACTAGGTCAATTTTGGATAGTTTCACAAAGTTATTTAGTTTAGAAAAGAAAAGATAAATTAGGGCAGACTTATTAATTAAGATAAATTGGTATCTAAATTAATAAATAAATTTAAATCAAGGTTCAAATTAAAAATAATTAATTTGATAAAGGATTTGAATAATTATTTAATTAATTAATCAATAAAATATAATACATGCCTTGATTTTAAGTCCAACGGGCTTATAATTAAATGAGAAATTTCACAGGCCTAAAGCCCATGATAGTTTTGACCTAGGGCTGATATTATCTACTATTTTATTGATTTTTTAATTAAATTAAATGGTCTAATTGAGTCTATAAAAGAGGTGTTAAGTGAGAGATGACAAAACTAAGTTTCTCAGAAGATCTAGTAGGTTTTAAATTCTCTCTACAAACACGAGTCATTTTCTAAGCCTCATTATTATTGTCTCTTCTTCTCTCTGTATCTATCTCATGTGTTGATAATTGCTCACCCCAGTCTAGGTGATTCTAAGGATCCTTTGGAAGGCTATGAAGAAAATTGAAGAACAGTTCAGTTTCTTAGTGATACTCTGTGACAGAAAGGATACAAGGGTTAGAGAAACTGAAGAAATGACTCAATCATTTCGCTGCACAACAATGTAAGTGTTCTTATCATTATCTCTGTATGAATTCAATTTTAGAAACATGTTCTAGGTTTTATTATATTAATATGTTTAATATATTATTTATATGAAAATAAACAAGAACCTGTATAAGTTTTTTAATGTATTTTCTAATAGGTTAATACAAAAATATCACATCTTTTCTATTATTTAAAAATATCTTGTTTGAAATACGATATTTTTGTTATTTGATCTTTTAAAAACATATATTTTCTACAAAGATTCAAATTCAAATTTAAAAATAAGTTAACTAATTAATTTTAAATATTTTAATATATTAAAATATTAGAATTAAGTTATTAGGTATTTAAGATATTTTTTAATACTTGATATTTTTTTTTTTTTGATATCTGATATTTGAAAATAATAATATCTCATTATTCTATAGATTTTAATATTTAAATAATTTGAAATTTGAAAATTTGTTGACTAGATATTCAAATTTGTCTAACTATTTATGATATTTTTTCAAAAATAGTAGATGGTATTTGTTTTAAAAAAATTTAACTGGTTAAATTTTAAAAAATATCACGTTTTTCAAAAAAATTATTAAAACATTTTTTAATGGGATTTAAATTAACTATTGTTAATTGTTAATAAATCCTATTTAAAATAAACTAATATTTTTTTTAATTTAACATAAATCAAGTTGATTGCTGATAAATGAAATTTAAATTAACTATTGTTAATTGTTGATAAATTTAATTTAAATTGACTTATTTTTTTAAAAAGTTTAAATTAATTCAAATTTTTTGATAAATTCTAGAAAATTAATTGTGGTATTTTAGCAAATGAAATAAACTGTGTTATTTTTGCATAAATTCATAGACTTGCTCATATAGTAACATGATTAGGCCCATTCAATTATAACATGTCTGTTTGCACTGTATGTGGTATTTTTGCAATTGGACTTAGATGCATATAGTGGCCCATATGTTTGCTAGATATATGGATTTTGCCAAATAAAATATTCATAAAATGATAGGTTTTATTTGGGCCTATTAGAAAATGTAAAGTCTAAATTTCTCTCTTGTGGGTGGTTCCACTTGTGAAAGCCCATTTGCTTTTCATGACTATAGTGGGCCTAATCAATTAACAACAATTAATAAAATGATGGTTTAAATTCTTGTCTTTTGGACCTTGTATGGAAGTATGGGGGCCTTAATAGTGAGAACGACAAACTGAACTCAGCCCTCCTCCATGCAAGCCCAATTGTTAAGACCCATTTGCTTTGAGTTGGACTTAATTGTATAGGTTCATTATAATAGTTAAACCTAAATAATAGTTAGCAACAAATTAATTCTAATTTAATTGAATTTGTTTAAATTTTACACTATAGAATTAATATAAAATTATAGGACTTTGGTTTTAAAATTCTAATCTTATAATTTTTTGGAGGACCATAGTCATTAGTTATTATTAATAATAAAAATACTATTGTTATTATAATGAGCTTATTTTAAGAATTATATTCGATCTCCACCGTTGGTTTAACAAGGTCAATAGTTTAATGGGGTGTCGAGGCGCTTTGATTCGTCCCCCTACAGAAAATATTCATTAGTTATTTTGACAAGGCTAGATTTTGAAAGATAGATAATTATAGGTCAAATTCTACTAGACTCACCCTTACGGTGACTACTAGGACTAAATTTATTGATTATCGAAACTATGGGTCTAGCTCATAAAAGAAGAGATTTTGTTTTCTTATTTTGATTGAATAGTAGGTTGTTAATAATGGTGTCCGTTATTAAATGAGTTTACAACTCTATTTAACTAATGATATTTTTTACTCTCGCCAACTGGAACAATGATATCGTAGAATAGTTAAAAACCTAAAGGAATAAAGATATGATATTTTTTTGGTTTTTTTATCATATCTTACATATTTATGATATATGTTGTGCTATTTCTTGAAATTTATGTGAATAGGAGTTTTATTGAGAAAATGTGAATGATTTATATTTTATTGATAATATGTAGTTTTAAGTATGGCTGTGTCTACTCCCATCCATTCTCAACTTTTGCTGGAGAAACTTACTGGAGAAAACTTCCTTAAGTGGGAGCAGAATATCAACATATAGTTGATTGGTGACAACGCCGAGTTCGTCATGATTGTGGAATCCCTAGAAGTTCCAGCTGAAAGAGCTCCCAAGTTTGTAAGAGATAAATATGAGCTTTGGCAGGCGACTAACAACAAGGCGCGGTACTACATGTTGATTAGTATGGTTGACACTCTCAAGACAAATATGGAGAATGTTAAGACAGCCTACGAAATCATGGATCAGCTCTAAGACATGTTTGGTCCCAAGTCAGTGCAGACTCATTTTGAGGCCACCAATAAATATGCCAATGCTCAGATGGCACCATCTCCACACGTTCGCGATAAACTCAACTATGGTCTGACGCAGCTCATGAACGAGCTTTAGACTTTCGAGTCTATCATGGGTGGACCTAGTAAGGGAGGAAACATGAAGACTACTGTTGTTGCTGCTGATCCAGCTAAGGCTAAAGCTAACCAAGCTTCGTCTTTGAAAGTTGGAAATAAGAGGAAAGGTGGACAAAAAGACAACCCCAAGCCTACAAAAGCTGCAAAGACGAGTGCACAACCAAGTGCATAGACGCCTAAGGGGAAGAAAAAGAACAAGAAAGGTAAAGATAAATGCTTTCACTGCAAAGAGAAGGGGCATTGGAAACGGGATTGCCCTAAGTATCTAGCAGTGAAAAATAAAGATAATGATTATAGTTCATTTATCTTAGAAACATGTGTTTTAGAGAATGATAAATCCGTATGGATTGTTGATATGGATCTACTAACAATGTTTGTAACTCTTTACAGTTTCTTGAATCGTGGGAGGAAGTGAACGAAGGCGGCTTAAAGCTTAGAGTTGGGAATGAAGCGTTCGTTGCGGTCCAAGCTAGAGACAAAGCTCGTCTGAAGTTCAGAAATAAATTTATAATTTTCAATGATGTATTTTTTATTCTAGAGTTTAGTAAAAATTTAATTTCGGTTTCCATGTTGCAATTAGAACAAATTGTTATGACTTTCACAAGTTATAATATATCTATTTCTTACAATGGATCACAATTTTATATTGCATGTTTGGAATACGGGATTTATATTCTGCCACCTAACAAACCCCTCACACTTAACAATGATTTATTCATAGCTAAACCTAGGACCAATAAACGTCAAAAGACCGATAATGATAACATGACATATTTATGGCATTTGTGACTAGTTCACATTGGCTGTGATAGAATAAAAAGAATTACATAGGATGGGCCTTTGAGGGAATTGACCTTAGGTGAATTACCTGTTTGTGAATCTTGTCTATAAGGCAAACTGACCAAGCGTCCATTCACCACAAAGGGTGAAAAGGCCAAAGAACCACTTGGACTTGTTCATTAAGATGTTTGTGGACCTTTGAATGTACAAGCGAGGGGTGGTTTAGATTATTTCGTCACTTTCATTGACAAGTACTCTAGATAATCATGTATTAACCTAATGCAAAGGAAATACATAACATTTTCAAAGTTTCCCGAATTCTTAGCTATGGCTCAGAACCAATTAGGTAAAATGTTAAAGATCTTGTGATCTAATAAGGGTGGAGAATATTTGGATATGCAGTTCCTGTTATATTATTTTATAATATAATGTAATATTATATTATATTATAATATAATGTTTTAGATTAAATAAATTTGACAAAGTGTGTCACATATTGTAACATATAATAGAGAGTTACAATATTTAGATATATGAGATATATCCAAATAATGTAACATATTTGGTGTTACAAATTTGTAACTTCCAAATATTACCCTTTATTGTGTAAAATTGTTGTTACAAAATATTGAGATGAATTTCATAAAGCCATATGTGATATGGCTGTTAGAGATATGATTTTAACCCCAATAATGTATTTTGGGAGTTACAAAATCATTTGGGAGGGTTTGGAACCGTTTGAAAAAACAACACATTTTTTGTGCTGAAATTGGTCGGTGGCTGCGGCCACTGAATGTTGGTGGCCGCGGCCTGTGGGACAGAGACCATTGGTCGTGGCCACTAATGTCTCTGGCCGCAGCCACAGGCCAAAACTAACCAATTTTTCAGTTTTTTCAATCTTTGTTGAACGGCTCAAAAAACCCAAATAACTCCCAAATCTCATTTTTAATTCCATATTAATCCAATTAAACATTGGTAACAACCATGGGGGTTGGTGGAATTTGAAATTCAAAGGGTGTCTCTAAACTCTATAAATAGGAGCCTATAGCTCACTTGAAAGACACAACATTTCTATCCATTAGAGCACTTGGCTAGAAACACCTTGAGACTTGATAATTCCAGAAAGCTTTTCCAATATCTGAGAGAGATCCCTTAGTGCTTGAGTTAGGGGGAAATAAGCTTTTGGACAAAGGTTTTAAACCTTGTTCAAGTTGGTGATCCCCAACCCTCTTCACTTAGGTTGTGTAAGTGAGAGTTTTCTTGTATTTCTGTTCTCATTCTATTATATTGTTTTCTTCTTATTCTCCTTTTCTTTTTACTTGTATTTCTTGTTCAAGAGTTGTAATCTTTTCTTTTCTTTTGTTTCAAACACTTCTAGTTTACTTGTAACCTTTTGCTTAGAGTTGTATTTTACTATTCTCTTCTTCTTCATCATCTTCTTCTTTTTCTTTGTTTATTTGTAATTTTTAGTTATAGAATTGTAACCTTATTTAATCAATCTATATTTATTTGTAATATTATTGCATAGAGTTGTAATATTATTATCAATTTCCATGAGGCAAAACATTTTTTCCTAAGAGTTCCAAGATCATTTAACTGAACTTGGGATTGTATCACAACTTACTGCCCCGAGTACTCCGCAACAAAATGGTGTAGTGGAACACCGAAATAGAACTTTATTGGAAATGGTTAAATGCATGCTTAGTTACTCAACTCTACCAACTTCGTTCTGGGGACATGCAATTGAAACCGGGAACGACGTTCTCAATGTCGTGCCGTCCAAGTCAATCCCCAAAACACCTTTAGAACGCTGGCATGGTCGTCAACCTAGTCTATGCCATTATAGAATCTGGGGTGTCCCGCCCACGTCATGGGGAAAAAGGAAGGAAAGCTAGAACTGCGAAGTGAAGTTTGCATGTTTGTTGGCTATCCTAAAGTTACTAGGGTTGACTTTTCTATATTCATTCAGAAAAGAAAGTTTTTACTTCTACGAATGCTACTTTTCTGAAAAATGACTATGTCCAAAACTGTTAGGGTTTTATGCCCTACTTAAAAGCCAATTTCTTTGTAATCTCATTTATTATCAATAAAAGAATAGAAATCATTTTTTGACTTGGTCAATCACTTTGCTCACATGTTTTATTTTCATGATTATTTGTTTAATATAAAAATCTATTAAATCCCAAGCATATAGCTAATCGTATTTATAGTGACGTAATCACAGTGGAATATAAATATGATTATATGTTCAAAATAAGATAGTCCTAAGATTAGTGAGTGAACAGGATTTACACTGACTTCTCAATCTATGATATGATCTACTTACACATTGTAGTGTTATGTTCTTTCCAGAACATTAGAAAAGTAAATAAGATCGGATGTATTTGATACATTTGACTGGACCGATATTGACAGTTGATAGGATAAGTAAACTGTAATGCCCTACTTCCTTAGAGCCGTTACTAAGTGAGTTTTAAACGTGCAATTAACTCCCTATTCGAGGTTTTAAGACAAAAGTGTAGCTAAACCATAAAGAAAGTCACATAATTTAAAAATATATCCATCATTGAAGAGTATAAAGTGTTTAACATTTGGGATCCCAAAATACTATTTAGAAATATTTACAACTCAAAAATATAACTAAAGTCGGCTAAACGATAAAATTTAGGTTTGATACAAACATCTTCCAAAAATACCCCTAGCCGTGGCAGCCAGGTAGGCCAAACATGTACACGTTGCTTCACGCTCTCCGTACTCATGGTTGGTTGACTTTCCCCTTGCCCTTACCTGTACCACAGAGCACCCGTGAGCCAAAGCCCAGCAAGAAAAATCACATGAGAAAATAACATATGCATATCAATCATTCAACATATAATCAAGTCACCAACAGGCTAAACACATATGGCCATGCCATCCTAGGTGCTTTACCAGGCTCTGTGTAACAACCCAAATTTACTAATAAGGCTTAAGGGCCTTGATTAGTGTGACGGGAAGGCATAACTGGATTATATGTGATTTAATAATTAAAAGCATGTTATATGATTATTTGGATATCTGTGAAGCATGACTATGTGTATTAGTATGCATGTAGGCCCTGATTAGGTTAGAAGGGCATATTCGTAATTTTGGCCCGTTGAGGGCGTAAATGTAAATAACTGTGATAAATTGTTGAGACCACATTATTATGTGGATATATTTGTAGCTTGTGACTCGAGGCGATCCTAATGAACGGTTTAGCGAAAAAGTCACGGCGGGGATTTATACCCGACTCGGGATGACTTTGACCGGGATCCTATCTTTACCTCCATATTTTGGGGTAGTTTGCAGAAGGCTGTGGGAACTCAGTTGAAGTTCAGCACAGCTTTTTATCGTCAGACTGATGGACAGTCTGAGAGGATGATTCAGGTGTTGGAAGATATGCTCAGAGCGTGTGTGATCGACTTTGAAGGGTCATGGAGTAAGTATCTCCCGTTGATCGAATTTTCGTATAACAATAGTTACCAATCAATAATTGGAATGGCTCCCTGTGAGATGTTATAAGGGAGGAAGTGCAGATCACCCATTTATTGGGATGAGATGGGTGAGAGGAAGTATTTGGGGCCAGATATGGTCTAGAGGACAAATGAAGCTATAGAGAAGATCCGAGCTAGGATGATCGCCTCACAGAGTAGACAGAAGAGCTACGCTGATCCCAAGCGTAGAAACGTGGAGTTACAGGTTGGGGACCACTTATTTCTCCGAGTATCACCATTGCGAGGGGTGAGGAGGTTCGGGAAGAAGGGCAAGCTAAGCCCTAGGTTCATCAGACCTTTAGAGATCCTTGAAAGGATTGGTCAGGTGGCTTACAAGTTAGCTTTGCCACCATCATTGTCGGGAGTTCATGACGTATTCCATGTTTCTATGCTCCGGAAGTATGTCTCAGATGCGACACATGTGTTGAGGTATGAAGACTTGGAATTGCAGACAATTTAGCTTATGAGGAGTAACTGGTTCAGATTTTGGATCGAAAGGATAATTTACTATGGAATAAGACGATTCCTCTTGTTAAGGTTATGTGGAGGAATAGTAGGGTCGAGGAGGCGACCTGGGAGCTTGAGCCAGTGATGTGGGATCAGTATCCCGAGTTGTTCAGGTAAATTTTGAGGACGAAATTCTCATTAGGAGGGGATAGTTGTAATGACCCAAATTTACTAATAAGGATTAAGGGCCTTGATTAGTGTCCCGGAAAGGCATAACTGGATTATATGTGATTTAATAATTAAAAGCATGTTATATGATTGTTTGGATATCTGTGAAGCATGACTATGTGTATTAGTATGCATGTAAGCCCTGATTAGGTTAGAAGGGCATATTCGTAATTTTGGCCCATTGAGGACATAAATGTAAATAACTGTGATAAATTGTTGAGACCACATTATTATGTGGATATATTTGTAGCTTGTGACTCGAGGCAATGCTAATGAACGGTTTAGCGAAAAAGTCACGGCGGGGATTTATACCCGGCTCGGGGCGAGCCTGGGGGTATTTATGGGAATTTAGGAAATATATTGGAGTCTTTTTTGATATTGAGGAATATAATTGGTGATTAGCTAGGTGTCGGGAAGTAAGCGGTAAATATTAGAGACATTCGAGGAATTAGCGGGAATTGGGTGTAATGACTAAAATGCTCTTAGGAGGTTTAAAAGCTTAGTTTTAAATGGGAGGGTAAACTGGTCATTTGAGTTAAAAGTAGGGATAAGTATTATAATGCTTTATGCCTTAGTCGGATGTGTAGAAAGTGGAAGAAGTCTAAAGAAAATAAAAGAAAAAGGAAAAGAAAAGAAGGAGAAAAGAAAGAAGGGGAAAGCAGGGCATTATCTTCCTTATGCGTTTTGGGATTTCTTCTTCAATCCTTGGGGTCTTTTGGAGCTGTGACTCAGGGAGATTTTGGGTACGAGCTTGAGGCTAGGGTCCTTGGTTTGGCTTGAGGAGTTAGCAAGGATAGTTCATCCATCTGAGGTAAGTTTCTAGGTTCCTCTCTTGTCTTTTTGGTTTTGGCTTAGATGGTTATCTAAACTGTGTTTCTGTGGGAATTCTAGGGAATTAAGCCTAAGAATTTGAGGAGGTGAAGGCTAAGGAAGTGTGGAATATAACCTAGGTTGAGTTCATCCATCAAAGGTAAGAAGTTCTGGCTTTAAGTTCTGAGATTTCTGTTGCACTGCTGAGTTTTGAGCTTTAAGCTCAACAATGGTGATTTCTTTGTTTTGGGGCGCATGTGATTGAGTTTTGTATGATTGGGTCTTATGGGGTGAGATATATATGTTGGTAGGTTTGTTTTGGAATTTGGTTGAGGTTTGGAAGGGTTTTGGAAGGTTTTGGCTCGAGGGAGTTCGAAGAGGAGAAGTCTGGGAATTGTCTGGCTATGACTATCGCCGTTGCGCTAGCTTTAGGGCGCTACAGCGCTAGGCTTGAGTGTTTGGGAGCCTGTTGCCTCTGTTTGTAGCGCTGTAGCGCCCACTTTGGGGCGCTGTAGCGCTACCCTGTTCCCAAAAGGGGATTTTTGGGTTATTTCTTAGGGTTTTTGCCCGGGGGCTCGGGGTTTGATTCAACCACCCCATTTGGTGGAATTAGGGCTTCCCGAGGTCTCGGGATTGGTCCCGAGGTTAGGTTTTGGAATTGAAGTTTGTTGTGGTTCTAACTTGTGACCGTGACTAGGTGTTCGCTAGGGCTCGGACGGGATCGTGCTAGAGGGTTGAATTGAACAAGCTATCAGAATCTAAATGTAAGAAAACTACACCCGGTTATGTGATTGTGTTTGGACTAAGAGCTCCCTATATCTGTATGATGTCATAGATGGTATTATTCCATGGGACATGTGATAAACGGCCTAAGAGTGCCATAAATAATATTTGCGCATAGGGCGCGGCTCGGCCACTGGTAGCTGGGGACAGCTTAATGTTCACTGAGCTCGGTTTAAGCGGGTCGGAGTCAGTGGGAAAAATAGAGGGTGCGGCCTAAGGGCGTTGACCCTGGTTATCATGTGTGAATTGATTATTAGTTTGAAATGATGTACTTGGCATGTTGAATACTTGATTAACATGTATATTTGGACTGATGAGTACATGATTATACTGTATGAGTTACCTGGTTGTTTTGTTAGATGACTATGCTTTGTTATTGTGTTTTCTTGCTGGGCCTTGGCTCACGGGTGCTACATGGTGCAGGTAAAGGCAAAGGCAAAGTGGACTAGTCCTGAGATGGAGAGCTTTGGGGCAGAATGTACATAGTCAGCTGATCGGCCGCCACGGCCGAGGAGTGGTACAGGATGAGAAAAGCCTAACTGTCTGTTTTGCCTTAGAGTGGCTAGTAACTGTATTTTAATCCTGAAATTTTTGTAAACTTTCTTTTAACTTTACTACTTCTGGGATCCCATGAAAAATGTTTGATTATAAGAAATGAAACTTTTGAGACCAAAATATTTTAACCCTAGTTCAACCGAGGTTTCAGTAACACGTTTCTAACTAATTGACTTGATTAGCAAGTCTTGCACCTTTATAAACACACAGTGTAACAGTCTTGGCTATCCAGGGCGTTACATATGGACCTATAATTCCAAACTCCAATAAATTTGAGATTATTAATTAAACTCTTTAATTAAATAATCTTAATTTATTAATCTCATGATTACTCCACTATAAATATGAGACTACACTCTTGTAATTATAGACATTTCATTTACAAAGTAATTTATAAAATAAAGCTTCCATTGATATAATCATTACATACAAATTAACCCTCTAATAATGGTTCATAATTAACCGGGAATAAAATTACCGTTTTACCCTTTTAATTATATCTTGTTTCCTTAAGTAAAATTAACTTTACTAGTTAAGGTTAATTCATAACTAAATTATGAATTTGAGCTAAAAACATTTTCAGTCCCAAAAGTCAACTTTTAAGAGAACCATTATTCAATTTATTACCAGAAGGTATAGATTCCATATCTGTATACTATGTCCCCAGCTATTTACATTAATGAGTTCCTAAAACAAATGTTTCTAGCCTGATCATTCTGACAAACCCTAATGAGTGAATCAAAGAACCCATATAACATAAACAGGAGTTCATAGTAACTTCAGGATTAAGATCTATTTGTATATGATCATTAGTTGATATATTTAATTAATACTTTGAAATGGTATTTAACTAAGTATTAATAAACATATCTGGTCTAGTTATATATATTCTCTAATATATAAAGCACCTCTACTAAAGTGTCCTACTACATTAGTAATCTAGATCTAGATCACATGTATTCATAATACTAGTGGACTGTACTTGCACTAATTAATCTAAAGATTCCTTAACTTTATTTTATTGTGAACTATTCAAGTTCATTTATCTCAAACACAATCACCTCGTACCAATACGTGGTTGAGATCACATATATGAACTTAGGAATTTTTTTTATATTTACATAATATTATCACAAAATAATATAGTCTATAAAATATATGCATAACAAATTACATTTATTTTTTTATTTCTTAAAACAATGTCTACTTCATATGCTTTCAAGACACAATTCCCAACACCAAATACACTCTAAACATACTCAAATTTGTCCTAGGAACCTTGGCTTTTGATCCCCTAGGGTTTCCCATTGAAATTCCTTGAAAAAAACTCAAAACTCAGCTGTCAGCATGGGCTAGTTGACCGCCTAGCACATGTCGGTCGACCAACGCAAGTCAAAGAGTTGTTCTGCATTTCTTTTGTGTTTTCCCAGCAGTTCAACTCAATCCAATTTTGACTCAAACTTGCTTTCAGCAAAATTAACATCAATTTTGACTTCAATATAGCTTATACAAATGATGTGTAACCTCAGAACATCTTTTAAACATTCAATTACACTTTAATACCAGAAATTGCAAATCTAAGGTTCTAAACCCAATGCTTGCCTCAATCTGAAAAACAATTTCAATTCCTATTCTTAACTTGAAATTAAGCTGTAAAATAGTTACCCTACATCATTCAATCATCACTACATCCATCTAAACCACCTAAGGCCATTAAATTCCAAAAATTCAATCAAAAGCCCCAATTCCTCAAGAACAAACAAAGAACACCAAAGAAGAACAACAAGAGCTTACCCCTGAATTGAAAATCGAATTCCCTAGGTTGAGGATGACCTCCTTGCAGCTGCCAGTCCCTCTTCTAGAATCCTCAATCCAAGCTTACACTTAATTTTTAAAAGAAATTTGTGTTTAGATAACTATGAAGAAAGAACTACAAGAGTTGTGTTTTGAGAACAAGCTTAGAATGTGAATGACATCCACTTTCCATACTTAGCCAATTTTTATATAATTATTGGTCAAATGACCATTTTTCCCTTTACCTATACTTAACCACAAGTTAACTCCAAGGGCATTTTAGTCTTTTGCTTATAATTTCAATTACACCACTAATCTCCCATTTATCAACTAAATCCACCAAACACAAATATTTCACCAATAATTCCAAACATTTTAATTCCCAAAGTACCCCTTGGCTCAACCTGAGCCGGGCAATTGTCCTCAGTGTGACTTTTTTGCTAAAAAGCTCGAAAGGATCCACTCACGCCAAATATCACATATATATCGACATAAGAATATAGTCTCAAGAAAATAACACATGCTATTGACAGATATACCCTCAATTAGTCAAAATTACGAAAATATCCATTTTTAAAAGAAAACGGGTCATTCAACACATTTAATACATATAATCTTGCATAAATAGTCATATAATAATATAACTCATATAATTACCCCACGTGTCTTCCTGACACCCTAATCAATACACTTAATCATATTAGGGGTTTTGGGACGCTACAACCTAGTCTTCTTTTAAATGTGTGACCCTAAACTTTTGTGTGTATCACTTTGTATGGTGCTTTGGATTCTTAATATTGTAATGAAATCATTTACCATTTGAAAAAAAAAAGAAAAAAAAAAGGGTTTCATAAGCTTGTGATCAAGTCATGCAAGTTGATAAACTAAAGTCTTAATCACATCACAAGCACCAACGACGTAACACTTTATGAGCGAAAAAAATGATAATAATTTATCAAACCCCTTCGACATAAAAATAAAATTTAATATATCTTTATATATTATAAATATATGTTTAACAGAAATTGTTGTACTCTTTCAAGCTTAACATTTTTTTTGTTTTCTAACGTTGTTAGTTTTAAAGTTATCCAAAGAGATATTTGCGGCGAAAATACCTAAGTTTTACAAATTATGACAATTAAATACCTAAATCTTTTTTTTTGCGGCTAAAATACCATCCGTCACACTTTCTTGGCACCCATAGGTACCTAGCCGTTAAGTGTCAGGTAAGTGCCTATGTGGTGGCTACTCATTGGTCCACATTATTTATTATTTAATTTTTAATTAAGAAATCCATTTAAATATTTAAAATAAAAAAAAAATTAAAAAGAAAAGAAAATACTAATTTTAATTAAATTAAAAACCAAACATATATTAAACTACAATAACCAAATCATTAAAATAACTAATAAAAACAAAAATTAAATTTAAAATAGATAAAAAAAAAATTAAAAACATAAACTTTTTCTTTCTTCTTCATCGACTTCTTCTTCTTCTTCTTCTTCTTCTTTCTTCTTCTCCTTGCGGCTGGGATGGGAAGGTTGTCACGCGGCTCAGATGGGGATGCGACGACTGGAAGTAGGGGAAGGACAGGTGATGGAATGGCTAGGATTGATGGTTGATGGGCCTCCGTGCGCCTCTTCGACATGGGGCTAAGATGGAGCTTGAGAAGTGGCGGTGGTTAGGCTCCAACGATTGAGGGAGGTTGGGCATCTCCCGATGCTTCATCTTCTCTTCAATGCGGCGGATCTTCAAAGCTTTGCGATAGTGGTGGCTTCAAGGCGAAGCTTCATGATAGAGGCATGGCTGGGATGTGCCTCCCTCCACATTCTTCATCATCTTTATCTGGTTTCGACCTTGGACGTCCACCTCTGCACTTTGCTGGCTTTGCGACATGGATGCGAACTTGGCTTCTCTGAAACTCAGACGTCGAGGTTGCGGGCTTCGTCAAGATCAGGGGCTGGGTTCGGGGGAGGACAACTGGGTTGCTTTGAGATTGAGGTTTTATTCATATTTGGGTAATGTTTGATTGATTTTGTAATGTTGTATGTACATATTTTGATAATAGTTTTGATTCTGAAATTGATTTTTTTTCATTCAATTAAATTGAGATCTGAATTGTTTGTATGTCTATATGGATTTTGAAATTTGTTTTGATTATGATATTGGATTGAAATGTTAATTTTTTTTATGAATTAGGAATACAGACTTTGTAATTGTTATTGAGTTTAGGTTAGCTTGAATCTTGTAAATCTATGTTTATGAATAGGTTTGTGAATATGAAATGAGTTTGTAAATCTGGGTTTTAGATCTAATCAGCTTGGGTTTGTAAATCTTGGAAACAATTTCTTCTTTAGTTCTTAATTGTTTTAAATTTATTTTAATTTTGATAATGTTTTAATTTTTAATTAGTTAATAATCAAAATTTTGTTTTATTTTTAGGGATTTTAATTAATAATATTTAATTTTAATTTAATTAAAATATGAATTTTAAATCATTTTTTAATTTTTATTAGATTTTTATTTAATTTTTAAATATTTAAATGAAAACTTTTAATTAAAAAATAAAAAATATCCACTTAGACTAATGAGAAGCCGCCACATAGGCACTTACATGACACTTAACAGAGCTGCCACATAGGCACTTACCTGACACTTAACGGCTAGGTACCTGCGGGTGCCAAGAAAGTGTGACGGAAGGTATTTTAGCCGCAAAAAAAAGAGTTACATATTTGTTATCCAATAAATAGGTGTGGATGACGTGGCAAACATTTTTAACACGTGGCTGACACCTGGCAAAGGTTCTGTTCGACTATCGACCAGGGAGGTTCCCCTGGAATAACATTTGGATTTTATATACGACCAGCTTGGTCGTATACTCCGTATATTTTGAGAAGATCTTACGCGATTGTAATCATATCCGAGATTATCTCCCATAATTCCTGAGTATCCGATTATTTAGGAAAGAATATATGTAACAAATTTATGTAATCCTCCTTGAGCCTATAAATAGATAAGAAATAGCTCAAGGGAGGGACTCTTACCTTTTGGCTGATTTGGGTTTGTGCTTTACGAGAGAATTATAGCTATTATCTTTTGATTGTATTATTCATCCCTCTAAGGTTTGTGAAACTCGAAGAACCCTAGTTCTTTGATCACTCCTTTGAGAACCAATATCAATAATAGCTTAAGTGGACGTAGGTCATTACCAATTCGTGGGGCCGAACCACTATAATCTATTGTGTCGTTTACTATTCTTTCCATTAGATCTATTTCAATACCTTCTATCACATCAAGCATTTGACTCCGTGTCAGTTGACCAAAACAAGGGTCAACCTTCTGGTGCTTTCATTGAGAGCTTGAGACGGAACGATTGAAGTACTAATGACAAAGACAACCAAGAAGACTGGGCAGGCGGCTGGCGATGCACCATCTCAACCTCCTCCGAACGTGGCTGGGGATGAGCCACACTTGGAGTTTGATGAGGAGGAACTGGAATCCAAAACGTTGAGGAATACTTTGGGAGTATTGCAAGATGAATTGACCAATCTAAGGGCCAGTCAGGAAAGTGCTGCGGAGACCATGGCGCGACAATAGCAAGAAATAGAGCATCAGCACCAAGAACTGAGTGAAAGATAGGCAGAGATGGACCGTCGTCAGAGCGAGGCCATGGCAGCCCTCGAAGCAGCCTTGCAATTTGCTAGGAATCAAGTTGCACCTACCTCGCAGCCTGATCAACCCTCGAATGGGCCACCCCAAAGGGGTCCCAATCCTAGCCCTCCAATCCTTCCAACAAGCCCTCAAAGGCCGAAGCACCCACCAATTCCTCAGGATGATGTCCCACCTAGGGACCCTGAGATGCAGCCTCCATCCCAGGATGGTCGAGGCAATCCCCCACAACCAAGGAAGAATAGGGCCGGGCAGCAGCCCCGCATCCCTAGACGCCAAGGGGGTAAAGAGCCGCACCCACCGAGCAGGGGACAGCGTCCTTCTGGCAACAAAAGGAACTCAGAGATATGCTCTGCGGTCAGGGGCCCCCCACGGCATGATAATGCACGGGGACCTACCGACCAGCGCAGGCCTCCCCCTAACACTCGGGAAGTTCCAGCCCGAGGAGGCAACCGAGGAGACAATCGAGGTTCAGAGATGGCCATGGTTACAATGAGGCTGACGCAGGCAGAGGGAATGCCGATCGGAGGAATGAGGATAGAGGTTGAGGCAGAAGTCCACCACCTAGAGAAAACCAACAAGTGAAACGTAATGCTGGGGGGCAGCCCAGACAAAACAATGTCTTTAGCCGGCTCAGAGCCGGCGAGCAACGGCGGAGAGACGACGACTTAAGGGATGTACTCAACGACTGCTGAGGACGGCATGACGAGCACATTCCCCCGGCACCAGAGGCCCCGGCAATTCCTGAAGCCGTTCAGGCCCAAATAGATGCCCTGAACCATGCAGTGCAACAGCTGTGTAACACCTCACTCCAGGGACCGTTACAGTGTGCCTTGTAAACAGTGCTAAACTCGCTAATCGAGTCATTTGGCCAAAATCGTGAACTAAGTATGATTAGCGGTTTAGGGATTAAACACTTTAGTTAGGGTGTAACGTTTCACTAGAACGTTTAATATATACATTGGGATCCCAAAAATATAATTTCAGAGTTTATTACAGAAAATATTTACAACATGCCGTTCTAAGCGGCAAAACAGGGTTCAACCCTTGCTCCACTTTAAACCTCGCCCGTGGCGGACGAGCAGCTGCATATGTACACGTCATCACCTAAACTCTTCAACTCAAGGATGGTCCAGCTTCCTCTTGCCTTTACCTGCACCACGTAGCACCCGTGAGCCGAAGCCCAGCAAGAAAACACAATATAGCATGATATAATATCAACAACGATCATAATAACCATTCAGGACTATCAGTCCAAGGAAATAGGTGACAATAGCCAAAAGTCACAATAATGAGCATCGCTCCCTTTAGCCATGTGACGATAGGGTCACCAGGGCTTAACTGATAAGTGATTCTTTCATAAGTTTGATCAGGACAGGTGCATGGTGAATGGTCACCAACATAACCTTCCTCCCGACTCTAGAGTCGTGCTATGGACAGCGTCCCCTAGCCATGTGACAAACAGTCACCGGGGTCATATACCTTGGCTATAAACATCTGGTCATAGACTAGGCAAGCGCTTATAAGTTCTTCGACCTTAGGGTCGGTCCCGCACTAATGCCATGGAGCTATTCAATGCGTGATCATCGACCTTAGGGTCGGTCTGGCATTAGTGCCTTAGAGCCACTCAATGCACGATTCTCGACTTTAGAGTCGGTCCAGCATTAATGCCATAGAGCCATTCAATGCATGATTCATCGACCTTAGGGTCGGTCTAGCATTAATGCCATAGAGCCATTCAATGCGTGATTCTCGACTTTAGAGTCGGTCCCTGACTAGTCAGTGTCATACACAAGTAAGTCATGCCGCCAATCATATATCACATGTTCCATATCCATAAACAAGGTATTCAGCATGCTTACTAAACAGGTATTAGTATAATTAGGACCATGCACGAACACAGAGGCTCAAGCTCTGAACGATATCATACTCAGTATATAAAGCATGTCCTAATCACATGTTTCTCATGCATCATATGCATAATATTCAACAATCCAACATGCATCAATAACCGCCATGCATGTCACGTTCAACAGTCAACCAACATGCATCAAGAATAGCCATGCATGTCATACCTAATAATCAACCCACATGCATCAAGAATAGCCATGCATGTCATGCTTAATAATCAACCCACATGCATCATGAATAGCCATGCATGTCACATATACACAGGGTGCAGTTTTCTTACATCAGATTCGAGCTAGAACCAATATAAGAACGACCCTTGAGAACGATCAACCTTTAAGCCCTTAGCGGTCACCTAATCATAACCAAATATGGAACACCATAAATAACATGATAATCAAAGGTTCCACACCAATATCTAGCCCCCAAGAGATCAATCCAAACTAATCCAAGTAGTAGGGACACTCCTGATGCCCATAACTAAGTTCCCGGGGTCAAAACGAGCAAACGGGGTGAAAACAGGGCAAGGGCTGCGGCCCCCAGGGTTCTCTGAGGCTAGGGCTGCGGCGTCCTCCATCAAGGGCCGTGGCGCCCAGCAAGGGTCACTTCCTGACACCTGCTTCTTCGAACTAGGGCCGCGGCGCACAAGAACAGGGCCGCGGCCCCCAACCCTGGGCCATTCCCAAACGCGTTTTAAGCACTCCAAATCCTCCAAAAACATACCCAAACATTCCCCAATCATCAAATCAAAGTTCCCAAGCTTCCCAATACTCCAAAACCCAAGGTTCAAACCAACCAAAAACTCAACAATTCACAAAGTCCAATTCTAAGCTTTAAAACTTTAAAAACTTAAAACTTCAAACTTAGATTACCTTTGATTGGGTTGTTTTCCGTCAAATCCTTCGGTTAAGAAGCTTCTATTCTTTCCTAGGATCACTATGCCTCGAACCTCGCCTGATTCCGACTCCTAGAACTCAAGATTTCCTCAAAAAGGCTCAAACGGTAAAACGGTCTGTTTTGAGAGAGAACGAGAGGTTTCTAACGTACGTTTTTATCTGGGAAGCTACTTCAAGCTTAAGTAACCTCAAATAAAACCTAGTGCTCGGGGTGCCGAAAACACCCCCGGGGACACTATAGTGAAAACCTCCAGAATTCCATCCTGATCTCAAATACTCCCAATCTATCACCAAATAAACATTTCTATTACCCCGAAATTGACCCCGTTATGACAAAACCGCTAATCCATTATATATGACCGTCTCATGTCGAATAGCTCGAATATATCTCCATAACAATTAAATCTCATTCACAAATTACAATATGCACCCAATTTATAAATATGCCCTCAACAGGCCAAATTACCAAAATGCCCTTATAATTATAAATACTCTCATATGCATGCATCTATCATCATATAATAATATAATTCACATGATCATACATATGATTATTAAATAACATAATAGATCAATTATGACCCTCCTAGCCTCCTAATCAAGGTCCTAAACCTTATTAGGAAATTTGGGGCATTACAAGCTGGTCGGAGGAAGAACGTCTCACATCGAGTACAACAGGAGAAGGGGCACTCCTTTCGTCCAAAGGATTGTTGTGGCAGAAACTCCCAGGAATTTTAAAATGCCCACACTTCCAAACTTTGATGGGTATGGTGACCCGGTATCTCATGTCAATAAATTTGAGATACAAATGGACATTCAGAAAGTGTTCGAAGACGCTCGGTGCAGGATCTTTCCTGCAACACTTTCTGATGCTGCACAGGAGTGGTTCTTTAAATTCCCTCCTACAAGTATTGAATCTTGGGAGATGTTCGTAAAGGAGTTTTATGGAAAATTCTATGCGGGTCGTGTGCACCCAACTGAGGCAAACCAGCTGGTCGAGATACGCCAGCAAGAAGGAGAACCACTGAAAGACTACGTCCAGCATTTCATGCGAGCTGTGGCTGGAGCCAAAACAGTGGGAGACGAAGGAAAAATGATGGCCCTAACTGCAGGAGTTAGGCGCCGTACGCCTCTTTTGAGTAGCCTCAGGAAGCATGGGGTTAAAACTACCCAAGAATTTTTGGATCGAGCTGATCGATACATCAAGCTCGAGGATGCGATTGCCAGCGAGGGAAATACCCCAAATAAGGATAAGGGGACTGAAGACCCCGCCAAAGCCGCCAATGGGTCAAAGCCCAATGGCAACGGCAACAGCAAAAGCAATGGGAATGGCAACGGAAAGAATGGGGGGAAAAGGCCCCATAGCGAACCCTCTACTTCCGAGAGCAAGCGAGCCAAGGGAAACCGTTATGAGCCAAGGTTCACCAACTACACTGCCCTTGTCGAGTCTCGAGTAGAGGTGTATCAGGCCACAAGTTCCAGCATGCCTTACAAAAGACCCGCTGCCATTCAAAGGATATTTCGAAAAGGGATACCACCAAGTTCTGTCATTTTCACAACGACTACGGACACGATACGAACGAGTGTAACCAGCTGAAGGATGAAATCGAGTTCCTTATTAGACAAGGACACTTGAGAAGATACGTGCAGGCCACGAGGGCTTCCCAACGAGAGGCTCCAAGTGGCAACGAGCAGGCGCCTGCACGCCAACGCTCGCCACCTTTACAGCCTGACCCCGTGGCTGGCACTTTACTCACCATCTGCGGAGGCCCGCACCTTGCGGGAAACAATGGAAAGGCAAGGGAATGATATGCCCAGACCCTATGCCACGACCAGGACATCGAGATGATGACTATGGAGGATCGGGCATCAAAGAAGGCTCGGTCAGAGGACGGTGAAATAACCTTCTCTGATTGCGACGCCCAGCATGTTCGGTTCCCACATTCCGATCCGTTGGTCGTGGATGTTCAAATTGCCAACATGATGGTGAAGAGAGTGCTGGTCGATACAGGAAGTTTAGTTAACATCCTGTATAAATCTTCGCTGGAACGAATAAAGTTGTCTGTCAAGGACTTGGAGCCCTGCAACCAAACAATTTATGGTTTCTCTAGCGAGGGACTCGCTCCAACAGGGTCAATCAAGCTTCCAGTAACAGCAGGTACAGCGCCTACTACCAAGACATTACTCACTACTTTCATAGTAGTCGATTGTCCTTCGGCCTACAATGCTGTAATTGGAAGACCCATACTGGTTGACCTTCGGGCCGTCACCTCTATATGGCACCTGGCCATGAAATTCCCAACAGACGCAGGGGTAGGACGCGTATTGGGAAACCAGGGAGTGCAACAATGCCTCAATCACCAAGGCCAAGAAAGGTCTGTCGAGGAGTGCTCCCCCAGAAAAGTTACAGATGGCCATTGATGTGCAAGCCCAATCAGGTGATGAAGTCGCCAAATAGGGTGTTGCCCAAAATGAGGATAGAGACTTAGATCCTCGCTTTGGGGATTTTGAAGAAGATGTAGGACCTGTCGAGGACCTTGAGGAGGTCTAACTTGACAAAGAGTTTCCAACCAGAGTTGTAAAGGTCGGCAAAAATTTAGAAGCAACAACCAAACACGCACTGGTGGAATTTTTGAGGAAGAACCAGGAAGTTTTCGCCTGGTCATATAAAGACATGGCTGGGATAGATCCTGCAGTAATCAGCCATGTCCTGAACGTCGACAAAAGCTTTCCACCCATGCAGCAGAAAAGAAGGTTGCTCGATAAAGACAGATCGAAAGCCTTGAAAGAAGAAGTTGAAAAACTAAAGGAGAATGGGTTCATCATGGTGGCGTTTTATCCATCGTGGGTCTCTAATCCAGTACTGGTTCCCAAGACGAATGGCAAATGGCGAACCTGTGTGGATTTCATAGACCTTAATAAAGCCTGCCCTAAAGATTGCTTCCCACTCCCAAGGATCGAACAACTGGTCGATGCAACTGCAGGCCATGAGATCCTCTCTTTCATGGATGCATACTCAGGATACAATCAGATTAGTATGCATCCCCCTGACGAGGATCACACTAGCTTTCGAACCGATACAGGGCTATACTATTACAAAGTAATGCCCTTCGGACTGAAAAATGCTGGTGTGACTTACCAGCGACTAGTTAACCACATGTTTAAGGAGTTAATCGGAGTAACATGGAGGTGTACGTTGATGACATGCTGGTAAAGTCAAAAAAGGCAGAAGGACATGTGAAGATTTACAAGAATGTTTCAATGTTCTGAACAAATATCAGATGAAGCTAAATCCTCTCAAGTGTTCCTTCGGAGTTGGATCAGGGAAGTTCTTGGGGTTCATCGTTAATTCGAGAGGATTCGAAGCTAATCCCAAAAAGATCAGAGCCCTGATCGATATGAAATCGCCAGTAAAGATCAAAGATGTGCAAAGTTTGACTGGAAGAATTGCCGCACTCAGTAGATTTATTTCAAAATTGGCGGATAAGTACGTCCCTTTCTTTAATCTACTTAGGGGCAACAAGAAGTTCGAGTGGACTGAAGACTGCGAACAGTCTTTCCAAGCCTTAAAAGCCCACATGGCGCAGCCTCCCATCTTATCAAAGCCTATAGATGGGGAAACTTTGTTCATATACCTGGCAATCACCGAATATGCTAGTAGTGCAGTGCTATTGAGAGAAGAAGAAGGCGTATAAAAGGCGGTGTATTATGTGAGCAAGAGGTTGATCGGAGTCGAGTTGGGATATCCTCCCATAGAAAGATTAGCCTATTGCCTAATTTTGGCCTCAAGGAAGTTACGTCCTTACTTCCAAGCCCATCCAATCACAGTCTTGACTGATCAGCCCCTTCGGCAAGTTTTGCAAAAGCCAGAGGCTGCTGGTTATTTTTTGAAATGGGCAGTCAAACTCGGGCAGTTCGATATCACATACTCACCGCGAGCAGCAATAAAATAACATGTCTTGGCTAATTTCATTGCTAAATTCACTGAACTCCCAGACGTCGAGCAGGGTGAAAAGCCTAGTGTGTTTGAGCCTGAAGTTGAAGCTCCTTCATGGAAGCTATTCACAGACGGATCATCCAACGAATCTCACGCAGGAGCAGGAGTGATATTGATAATGCTGGAAGGGCATCGATTTCACTGCGCAATTAGGTTTGATTTCATCGCTTCAAACAACGAAGCCGAGTATGAAGCCCTACTCGCTGGGTTAAGGTTAGCCAAAGACATGAACATTAAAGTACTGGATATTTACAGCGATTCACAGCTGGTAGTGAATCAGGTCTTATGGGAGTATCAAGCACGAGGTCTGAAAATGGTGGCTTATCTGAACAAAACTAAAGATCTGTTGGCGCAATTTAAAAATATACCCTCCAGCAAATACCTCGAGATCAGAATTCAAACGCAAATGCCCTAGCCAAGCTCGCGAGTGCAAAGGATGCTGACACTTTAAATATAGTGCCAGTTGAACGGCTGCGCGAGCCAAGCATACGAGCAGAAGAAACCAATATGGAGGTTTGGTTAGCAGATACGTGGATGGCACCATACCTGGAGTATCTCACGAACGGTATACTACCAGCAGATAGAAACAAAGCCAGGACCCTTCAGAGACAGGATGCTAGGTATATACTGGTGGATGGTGTTCTTTACCGAAGAGGATACTCAATGCCACTGCTCAGGTGTGTTACACCAAAAAAGGCAAAAGAGCTGATGAAGGAAGTACATGAAAGCTTCTGTGGAGACCACGCTGGGGGGCAGAGCTTATCAAAGAAGATTCTAAGGCAATGTTATTTCTGGCCAACAATGAACGAAGACTCTATGGAGTTTGTGCGAAAATGCGATAAGTGTCAGAGATTTTCCAAGATCCCACGGGCACCTCCTAATGAGTTAAAGCAAATGCAAAGTCCATGGCCCTTTGCAGTATGGTGTATCGATTTAATCGAGTCCTTGCCGACAGGAAAGGGTGGAGTGAAATATGCAGTTGTGGCGGTCGATTACCTCACCAAATGGGTCGAGGCTGAACCACTCGCGACCATAACGACAAAGAAAGTACTTGATTTTATCATCAAGAACATTGTTTGTCGATATGGACTGCCAAGAAAGATTGCCTCGGACAATGGCACCCAGTTTGATAGTGACATGTTCACAGACTTCTGCGAAAGGCATGGCATAATCAAGAGCTTTTCTTCAGTTGCTCATCCGCAAGAAAATGGGCAAGTCGAAGCAGTAAATAAGACATTGTGGATACTTTGAAGAAAAGGGTCGAAGAAGCTAAAGGAGCATGGTCAGAACAGCTGCTTGAAGTACTCTGGTCGTATAGAACTTCTCACTGAATAGCAACAGGTCATACCCCATTTTCCTTGGCATATGGGTATGAAGCTATGTTGCCTGTCGAGTTAGATCCGCCCTCACAACGCAGAATCGCATACAACCAAGACCAAAATAGCCAACTATTGATGAAGTCCCTAGACCTGATCGAAGAGAAACGAGAAAAAGGCCAACTCCGAGTAGCTGCGTACCAGCAAAAATTCGCTTGGTATTTTAACTCCAAAATAAAAGAAAGAAAGTTCGACGTCGGAGACTTAGTGCTTCAAAGAGTTTTCTTAAACACCCGCGACCCAGTTGCTGGAGTACTCGGACCAAACTGGGAAGGACCTGACCAGATTAAAGAAGTCCTTCATCCAAGCACCTATAAACTTGCACGCTTAAATGGAGATCTCGTTCCACGCTATTGGAATGGAGAACAGCTGCGCAAGTATTATCAATAAACAGACCTTCTTAAAGGACTAGCTTGTATTAATTTTTACTTTTTACAAGTTTTGAAAAAGGGTTAGTCATGTTATGTGGCTAATCGCTTATAAGTATAAGATCTTTCAAAGATCACTCGTAAAGACATGTTTAGTCCATTTAAATACGAGAATTATAAGGGACTGTGCGCAGCCAGTCACTCTTGCCAAACTTTGTAATTTTTTACAAGGTTCATTACGGGTGTTGTTTTGCTGTATTATAAGTTTTACATTTTATACCGAGCAGTAATGTTCGAATAGGTCATGGTCAAGGCAAGTGACCAAGGACCTAAAGCTCCTCGATCACTTGGGGGGCATATAAGGTACATCGATAGCAAAGCATACCAAGAGGTATGTAAACACATGAACAAAATAAGTGTAAGCATACTACGGTACTTAGAGTATTTTTCAAAATTTATATTTTGAAAAATCAAGCCAAAGTACTATGCTAAGTTCGGTCATGCAAACAGATATTATAATAAAGCAAAAATATTATAATGTCAAAGGAATCCTTTTACACCGCGAGCAGTACTGTTCGGATGTAACTATTCAAATAAAAGTAAAATGGCTGCCCTTGCAGCAATAAAAAATAAATTGTCTTTACAACACGACCTGTGGGTCATGTAGTTGAGATAAAAGAAGAAGGAAAAAAAAAGATTAAGGAGCTGGAGGGTCTTGAGGAGTGCCTTGGTCGACGGCTGGGCCAGCTTCAGCGTCTGCATCGTTTATCCCTGCTGCCAGGGAAATCTCTGGGGAAGCAGGCACTTCAGCCTTATCTTCTTCTTCTAGACGAATGGCGCACTGCGACATTAAAGTCTTCGTCAAGCGTTCTAACAGATAGCTGAACTCGTAGAAGCAAGGATGAGTGGCTTCCTTATACTTCTCCAAGTTCTTGGCTCCAGCCTCCTCAAGCTCCTACATTCGTTTTTCGAGTTCCTCCGCCTCCTGCCTGCTGGCGATCAGATCAAGCTCGAGATGTACAGCTTGTTGATAGTTGAGCTTGGCGCTTTCCCTGAACTTTTCCCTAGATTCGTTGGCCTTCTTCAGGGCATCCCGGGTTTTCAGCAGCTCCTTGGTCAGAGTAGCTTTGTCCTCGAGCAGTTCATCTTTATTCTTGGACAGCTCCGTCTTCTCCGGAAGCAGCTCGCTATTCTGTTTGGTAAGCTCGTTGTTTGTAGCTTCGAGTGCTTTCTTGGCCTCGACAAGTCTGGCATCAAAGTTCCTGCCCCGAGACACCAACACCCCAGCATGGCGCCAGCCTGCGGTTATGGTCAGCAGTCCCTGAAGACAGATAGAAAAAGATAAAGTAAAGGTATGGAATAAAAAATAAATGTAACATCAGGAGGAGTTGACTTACACTAACTATCTCGTTCAGCCCTCTATTGAGAACTTGATCAGCCTCCATAGAAGCGGTTTCAGTAATAGTTGCCTGGCTGCATTTATGCTTGGAGAGCTTGTATATTCTCTCCCTGAAAGAGCTGACCATGAGGCTAGGCAGGGAGCCTTCGGGCTGAGTGTGCAATGTTTCCCTGCTAGGAGCCTTAGGAGAAGGCTGCTGGTCGGCGGGAGTTGAGGCCGGCTGCTCGAGGGGTGTTGGAGGTGGTGAGTTCTTCTTCGAAGAGGCGGTAGCCGGAGGATCGTCAGTTCGGGCCTTCTTTGAGGCAGTCTTGCTGCTCTCCCCTCGAGCCCTCTTGCTGTCCTTCTTTTGGCCAGAAGAGGCGGCAGCAGCCCTGTAATGCTCAAACACATCCTCGGAGTCCATATCTGCACAAAAGGAAACAACATGGGCATTGAGACTAGATGGTCACACAGGGCCAAAAAATGAAAGTGAAAAGACTACAAGTAAAGTACCCGCGCTACAACTATTGGTTGCTACATTATTTACCGAACTACCTACTGCCTGGAAGAAATCTGAATTTAAGATGGGAGCATTCTTAAAGTTGCCATCCCCGTCGAACATATGACAGGGAATTGGCAAATGGTTTAAAAGCGAAATTACTGTACTGTTATCATCCGACGAGTCGTCAGAGAGTTCGGTAGGCTCGGCGACCTTTTTCTTTCCTTTTCCCTTGGGATCCAAGGGCCTCTCCGCTCGGTGAGTGTCGGCAGGTCCCTTGATTGTTACCCCAGTTGGTCTCCTCTGCGGAGGAGACGCTTGGGGTTGTTGCTCGGGTTCTGATTCGGTGTGAGCATTCCCCGCTGAAGGCCCACTCGTAGTTGGTTGAGGGTCCCAGAGGCCAGGAAACCTAAGGTTAGCCTCTGTAACTAAATTTTTGACACTTTTCTCAACATCTGACATGCTGGCTAAGATTGACGCCCTTGACTTCATCCCTGGAGTTGGGTTTGGTCGCAGCCATGGGCCTGAAACACATTGAAAGTTCAAGACATTGTGGTGGAAAAACACTAATTGAAGAAGCCAGCGATGTGAAAGTTTTACCTCCGCGTGTGAAAGCCAAGTTGTCTGCGACTAGGTCAAGCGTAAGGAAGTACTCCTGGTAGTACCTCCCCACGTTGGAGATATGGGTGGGGTCAGTCAGGAAAATGCGTGCGGTTTCCTGATGACAAAGATGGAAGAACCCCGTGCCTTCTTGGTTGGGGTTAGACTTGAGGTCGAACAGGTAGTTGACCTCATGTGGCGACGGCGCGGGCCATTTTTTCTGGCTATACAGGATATAGAGTGCAGCCAGCATTCTATATCCGTTTGGGGTAATTTGGAAGGGGGAAACTCCGAAGTAGTTGGCCACCCCCTGAAAGAATGCATGAAGAGGAAAAGTGGCTCTTGCCTCAACATGAAACTGCGACCAGGCGTTGTAAGCACCTCCAGGAAGATTAGCCCTTTGGTCTGGATTAGGTTTAACTAGGGTCACCCCTGTCAGATTGTATTTGTTTAAGTAGTTGGCGATCATTTTGATTGTCACCCTACTTCCAGAGAAGACATGCCACTTGACGTCCGGCTGAGTAGCGTGTCAAGGGCGGGCATGCCTTTGCACATTTGGATCGGGGGCATTTTCGTCTCGACCACTGGTCGAGGGAGCATCAGCAGTAGGCTGATGAGAAGTGTTGGGAGTTTTTCTTTTTCGAGCTTTGGTTTTGGTACGAGCCATATTTTGAGTTAAAAATGGGGAAGTGTTTAGGTTAACGCAAGAAAAAGGAATATCTGATATCAAGGTCGAAGGCTGTTCTTCATCTTCAAGCAGTTGAACTAAGAGATCGTCGTTGATGGGTCTTTCTCCTCCCCACGGTTCTTGCATATGAATTGCAAACAGACAAAGGAGGAGATAAGACGCACAATCTAGGAGCTTATGTTGAAAGTTGGAATAACATTGCTCGCGTCTATCGACCAGCAGCATTCTAACCGAAACACTAAGTTTTATGCTAGCAGTTTGAAAAACGGATCAAAAAGTGAAAGTAAAGAGTTTTCTGGAAAAAAAAAAAAGCTTTTTCAACTCCAAAGGGGCGGGAAAAACTCAGTTTTTCAACTAGCCTAAAAATTGAATTTTTACGTCGATTTTACGCCCTAAACCTATGATCCTGACTATCAAACTAATTCCTAACTTATATAGAGCAAAAGTACACTACCCTATCAAGCATCAACGACATACACAGAATCCTCACAAATTTCTACTCAAGAACGCAAATAGTTTCAGAACTCAAAAGCAGTATGCATGGCATCTTAAAGAGTTTAAAAGACGAAGAAATTTACCTGGATGAAGGTTGGAGATTCTGAAATAGGACTACTTTGGGCTTGCAAACAAAGATCCCTTAAGCAAAATGACGGGAGACCTTCAAAGTTCTGAGTTCCGAGATGGAGTTCTTGAGAGTTCTTGGCAGGAAATGGTGAATAAAAGATTAAAAGGTGAATGAGGAGGTTACTTATAGAAGCCGAAGTGTGACAAAAATTAGTAATCATTAATTCCCTTTTTCGAAGCATGGGGGAGTGTAACAGCCGTCGAAGTGGTTTCTTGAAAATTGAAAAGGCTTGATTAGACGTGATTAAGTCACGGTTTTAAAAAATGCACGAGGGTTTTGAAAGATTTCGTGGGGCATATGAAAGGTTGTTTTCCTAAGTTTACTTATTGCTGGTCGCAATAAATAAACTTGGGGGGAAAATGTTATCCAAAAAATAGGCATAGGCGTGGATGACGTGGCAGACATTTTTAACACGTGGCTGACACTTGGCAAAGGTTTTGTTCGACTATCGACCAGGGAGGTTCCCCTGGCATAACATTTGGATTTTATATACGACCAGCTTGGTCGTATACTCCGTATATTTTGAGAAGATCTTATGTGATTGTAATCATATCCGAGATTATCTCCCATAATTCCTGAGTATCCGACTATTTAGGAAAGAATATCGGTAACAAATTTATGTAATCCTCCTTGAGCCTATAAATAGATAAGAAATAGCTCAAGGTAGGGACTCTTACCTTTTGGCTGATTTGGGTTTGTGCTTTACGAGAGAATTATAGATATTATCTTTCGATTGTATTATTCACCCCTCTAAGGCTTGTGAAACTCGAAGAACCCTAGTTCTTTGATCACTCCTTTGAGAACCAATATCAATAATAGCTTAAGTAGACGTAGGTCATTACCAATTCGTGGGGCCGAACCACTATAATCTATTGTGTCGTTTACTATTCTTTCCATTAGATCTATTTCAATACCTTCCATCACATCAAGCATTTGACTCTGTGTCATTTGACCAAAACAAGGGTCAACAATATTTAAGTGTCATAATTTGTAAAACTTATGTATTTTCGCCGCAAATATCCCTGATCTAAATACAGTAAATAAATTAAAAAAAATTGTAATAAAGACATCTAATTAAGGTAAATAAATTGAAAAAAAAAGTAATAAATGAGTCATAACAATTTCTCATTACATATTTCATAAATTTCATATTAAATTATTTAAATTACTCTATCAATTATGCTTTTAAAACTATAATTGAAAAATATTTATGTGTTTAAATCTGTTATTTTCATTATTTTATTAATTAATTATTTAAGCATTTAACGTATTTTGTTTATCCCAACATATACGTACTAGTGACATAAGACATAAATATACATATTTTCTTATTTTTTCATTTAGTTTTTTTTTTTATGAGAAATTACTTATTTTAATCGCTCTAGCCATTAATTAAATAATATATGTTTTTATATAACTTTTTGTTGGCTTTAAATTTATTAAAATTAAATAATCAAAATTGATCAAATAAACTTTTTAAATTCATAGTTTTAATTTATTTTAATATTTTATTATATTGAAATTGATATGTATTTTTCCTAAAAAAAAATTAGATTTTTTTTTTTAATTTTAGAGTAATTAGCGGCAAAACCCTGTCATCTTTGCATTCTTATACACTTAAACCCTAATTTTTTTTTTTTCGCCGGTGAAACCTCTCAATCTACTGTTCTGTTAGCAAATCTAAGGCGTCATCCATTCTAGTCCGTTAACTGCCACAATGGACAATCCAAGTGTACACAAGGGTACATGTGGCACGTTTCTATTGGTCCATGTTGTTTATTTATTAATATATATATAACAATTATTGAAAAATAATAAAAAATTTAAAAAATATATAATTTAAAACTATTTTTAATTTTTTTCCTTTTTCTTTTTCTTCTGTCCATCGATCTCCCTCTCTCTCTGCATGTCTCAGATCTCTCTCTATCTCTCTCTTTACAGTTCTACCCACGCATCTCTCTCTTCTTCTTCTTCTTCTTCTTCTTTTATTTGACTTCTTTCTTCTTCCTATCTTCTTCCATTATTCTTTTTTTTTGCAGATCCCCTCACGCAACCTAGCCGCGACTCCACGCAGCCCATCACCACGTCGCCCTCAGCCCATCACCACAACCAAAACCACCTCGCCACCACTAATCAGATCTCAGATCTGGTCAGAGAGATGGGGAGAGGGGGGGGGGGGAGGATATCGAGAGAGAGAGGAGGGAGATCGAGAGATTGAGAGAGAGAGAGAGGGGGGGGGGAAGATCGATCGAGAAAAGAAGAAGAAAAAGAAAAAAGGAAAAAGAAAAAGAAAAAAAGAAAGAAAAATGGTTTTTAAATTATAATTTTTTTTATTATTTTTAAATAATTTTTATAATATTTAAATAAATAAAGAACGTGGACCAATAAAAACATGCCACATGTACCTTTGTGTACACGTGGATTGTCTATTGTGGCAGTTAACGGACTAGAATGGATGACAACTTAGATTTGCTTACACAATAGTAGATTGGGAGGTTTCACCGGCGAAAAAAAAAAATTGAGGTTTAAGTGTATAAGAATGCAAAGATGAGGAGATTTTGCCGCTAATTACTCTTAATTTTAATACTAGAATGCATCATATCTTTATATATAAAAAGTGTGTTTATAATGAAATTTTGGTTTAACGATTTTTTTTATAACTATAAGGAATGTTTTGATTTAATTTAAAAAAATATATATTTATATCATTATTTTATAATATACAACATAATTTATATATTTAAAATTTATATCACAACTAAAAAAAAAAAAAAAATTAATATATTTTTTTATATTGTTTTTACCTAGTATCTTTAAAAAGTCTTACTTACGAGGCAAACAACAATTCATGTTAGGTGAAGATAAAAATGGTACAAAAATTAGAAATTAGGGCCCAAGGGGTTGTGTATTTTTATGAGGAGTGCCACCTAAGAATCCACAAATAGAGATAAATGTACCATCTACTTTTGGAGTCTTGCTTAACTTCCTTGTCTCTTTGTCTTAATATTGGAAGATAATACCAATTGAAAGGTCATTCGCATGAAAAGAAAACAAAATGGGTTTTTGGCACTACTATTTCGAAACCCACAAAGCTCTTTCGTCCAATTCCCACACTTACCCCACTAGGAAACAAAACTGAGGGCATTGTTTGTCTTTGTTAGGGCATGTTTGGATTTATGTAACCTTTGGGAATATTAAAACTTCTTTAGGCCAGCCCTGATTCCCTATCCACCTTAGTTCAAGACAAAATAATAGTAATAATAATAATAATACTAAGAAAGTAATTTATATTTTTCGGAGAGAGAAAAAGAAAGACAAGCAAATTAAAAGGCTCACCTTCTCACAAACTCCATATTCCACTTAAGAAGATGGACACCAAAACAAAAACGACAACAAGGACCCTCCACGCATTATCGACAACGTAGCCATGAAGAAGAGTCATTCGGAACAGACGTTCTAATTAATACCATTTTTCTTTCTTTCTTTCTTTCTTCCTTTCTGTTTTGTTTTTGGGAGGGACTTCTGGGTTATGAAGAGTTATTATGTGTGAGAAAGAAAACAGAGGAAGCCCTGAAACCAGTACCAGTTTTAGCACGCAGTGAGATTTGGAGAATCCTTCTCATGAATTTCATTGGGGCTTCATATGGGTTATTGGTTAACTGCAAAACCCTGTAAGAATCTGGCTTTTCTTCTTCTTTTTCATTAGTTCTTCGGTTGGAACCCTTTTTCCTTTGTTCTTGTTCGACTGTTTAGCTGATTTCCTAGTCGAAATTTTAGTCCTCTGTGTCAGCTGTGTTTATTTTTTTTTTTTTCATTCTCTTATTTAATTTGTGTTTCGAATTTTGAAACCATAATCCTCCAATTGTCTGTACCCTTGAACCCTTTTTCTTTGTATGTCCTTGGTACGATAGTACATTTTGTTAGGTTGTTGTCTCATGCTTTGGTTTGATCGCGTCCTTATTGTTCTAATCCAAGGATGACACTCGATATTCCTATTTGATACAATTTGTTCTTTGCAAGAAAGTTATAACAATTTAGAAATTAAGAAATCTTCCAAGTCTAGATTAGATTATCTTGAGAAGTAGAGTTTGACTCTCTTTTTCTTGACAATAGTAATCTTGTCGCTTTCTTTTTCACACGTACCTAAATCTGTTGTTGTGTTGTTATATGGCACCAATGTTTCAAGATGAAGGTTCATCATCTGTAACTTCATCACCTCTGCGATTTTTTTCCATGATGTCACTTTCTCCTAGCTTAGGATCACCATACCCGTGGCTCAAAGAGCTCAAATCTGAAGAGAGAGGTTTGTATTTGATCCATTTGCTGCTCACCTGTGCAAACCATGTAGCATCCGGTAGCCTTGAGAATGCCAATATTGCGCTTGAGCAGATTTCCCAGCTGGCCTCTCCTGATGGTGATACCATGCAGCGGATTGCTGCTTATTTCACTGAGGCTCTTGCAGATCGTATCCTCAAAAGTTGGCCTGGTCTTCACAAGGCCCTCAATTCGACTAGAATGTTTTTGGTTTCAGAAGAAATTCTAGTTCGGAAAGTGTTTTTCGAGCTCTTTCCGTTTCTCAAAGTTGCTTTTGTTCTGACCAACCAAGCTATCACTGAAGCCATTGAAGGTGAAAAGATGGTACACATAATAGATCTTCATGCATCTGAACCTGCACAATGGGTTGCACTTCTTCAAGTTTTAAGTGCAAGGACTGAAGGCCCGCCACATTTGAGAATTACTGCAGTTCATCAACAGAAAGAGGTACTAGAGCAAATGGCTCATAGGTTGATTGATGAAGCAGAGAAACTTGATATACCATTTCAGTTTAACCTTGTAGTGAGCAAATTGGAAAATCTTGATATGGAAAAACTTCGTGTCAAAACTGGGGAGGCTTTAGTTGTGAGTTCTGTACTTCAGTTGCACTCTCTTTTGGCTTCTGATGATGAACTTCTGAGAAAGAAATCTCCACTGGGGCCAAAGACTTTGAATGGAACTTATTTTCCTAGAGCCTTCCAAGTGAACCAAAGCACATTGGGTGAGTTACTTGAGAAAGATTTTGTTAATGGGTGTAGCCCAAGTCCTGACTCAGCTTCGTCCTGGCCATTATCTTTAAATGCTTCAGGAAAGATGGATGGCTTTCTTAATGCCTTGTGGGGTTTAACCCCCAAGCTTATGGTAGTAACAGAACAAGATTCTAACCATAATGGTTTAACTCTAATGGAGAGGCTACTTGAAGCTCTTTATTCATATGCTGCATTGTTTGATTGTTTGGAATCTACTGTGTCGAGAACACCATTGGAGAGACTAAAGGTGGAGAAGATGCTCTTTGGGGAGGAAATTAAAAACATCATAGCTTGTGAAGGGCCTGAAAGGAAGGAAAGGCATGAAAAGCTTGACAAATGGATTCAAAGACTCGATTCAGCCGGCTTCGCAAACGTACCTCTTAGCTATTATGGTATGATGCAAGCTAGAAGGTTGTTACAAGGCTATGGCTGTGACGGGTATAAGATCAGGGAAGATAATGGAAATGTTTTGATTTGCTGGCAAGATCGGCCTTTGTATTCAATATCAGCTTGGAGATGTAGAAAGTAATATCCAAATTACAGATCAGTGTTTAACAGTTTCCTGTTACTTTCTTATCATTGAAAGATTTTTTTTACTTCATTAGAGAATACCATTAGAGTGAGTGAACCACTCTCTTTCTCAGCAGAAAGAAGACAATGACTGGCATCTTTTTTTACATTCTTTTCCTTCTTACATTTCATTTGTTTCATTTCTCATTTTATATGTGATTCAATCAATACTGGCCTTTTGTGCGTGTGTACATATTAACGCTTGTTGAGCGTGTATAAGCTTTTATTGGAGCTTTCTTCCTCTCTCCCCCTCTCTTTCTCTACATTTGTGTCCATGGCTTTTAAAGTTTAAATGTAATAGTATTTCCAGTTACATTATAGACAGAACTATCATGACTGCCTCTAGAGACTGCGTTGTTCTTCACTTGAACATATATAGAATTGCCTGAGAGGGGTCGTGATTTTTGTTACTTGTTCCTTTCGACTTGGATTTGTTTCCTTTTATGGAAGAATCATTTGTGTCAACAATTGTTGCTAGTTGGGTTGTTATGAGATCATCCAAACTTCAAAACATTACTTGAATTCTTTGAAATCAAGGCTTGTTGATAGAAGTAGATGGAGCTCAATTTTCAAAGCTATCTTTTACTAGATTGTACCATGTAGTTCCGTGCTCTTATTATGGTTATGCTACCTTCAGCCCTCTAATACAATAGATAAGAGACTTTCAAGATAAAAATCTAGATTTTTCTTTGGCTCTGAACTGGTTATTGTCCAAATCACAACAGTTATAGAGAACTTCCAAGTTGTGTACTTGTTTGTAAATTATACTCCAAAGGGTGGGCAAAGTGACCTAGTTTTGTGTCATTATGTATTTAGATTATTATTGTAAGCGCAGTTATCTTCATGGCCCAATGGAGAAGCCAGGCTAGAAATTAGGGAAAAGTGCACAGTATGCTTTGCACCAACCAAAAAAGGAGCGTGTTGGCTCCTAGAGATCCTAGGCCATAGCAATACTGTTTAAAGATACTTGTGAGAAAAAAAAAAGTAGCGGATTTGATACCCACCCATTACGAATAAAATTACAACAACACGTATCTTGAAATCAATTTGGGATCCACTAGGATGTTTATCAAGAATCTACACAGTATATTACCGTTCTTTTAATTGAAATTTATGTTTTTTAAAGCATCTCAGCTCAATGTATTACTTTTGTATTATGTAATTTTAATATAATAATAAATTTTTATTCACTTGTTGACTGTCTTTTTCGCTATTAACTTAATTACAAAACATAAAGAAAATAAAAAAGATAAACACCAAGAGTGTACATGGTTCAGGTTATAAAGCAACCCTAGTCTACGAGTCTTTAGTAATAGTGTTCTTGAAGCTTGATATCTCAAGCTTCAATGGAGGTTTTTTTTCAGACACTGTATATATTGCTCTGAGTACAAAAATTGTGAACCATTTTACAATGGTACCCTAGCCCTATTTATAGAGTTTGAGGGTCATTATTCTCATTTATTACAAATATTCCCTAATTATTTCCCTCTGAATGTTCTAAGTAAGATTGTGGGCTTGCGCGTATCGTATGGGGCCCAATTCGTAGGTTGTAGCTCACCAACTTTACGAGAGACACGCCTCTGACACTGTCACAATGTGGTTGCACGTTTTCCTGTGTCAGGCGGCGTATTGGGAAATGCCAATTGTCGAGTGTACAAACTCGACGCCACTACTCGAGGCACCCATAAAGTTGTCACACTATCTTGTGGTGGCCCAAGACTACAGTAACTGACACCTGGCGCTCTCTCCAAGCTTGAGGACAAAACTCATAGACTTGGAGGACTATTGAATCAAGAAGACTGGAGGACCGCTAGAGTGGTCCTCAGAACGTGGCCTCACTTGGAGACATCCACACCTAAAAAGGGAAACATGAATCGCTAGGAGGATACTACACTCCGAGGAGCTCTAGGCGAGCTCTACAAAGCTTTGTTTTCTCTCAAGAAGCTTAATTACTTCTCTAATTACTACCACATGTCCAATGATGAAATCACAGACAACATTTTCCCCCCAAGTCTTCACTTGTCCACGGACAGTGGAGACTTACTCTGATAGGAGTAATTTCAAGGGTCTTCAAGAGGTGACTCTTGGGCTCACCATGACATCATACTCGAAAACTGCAAAGACACACGTTGACTCCTCATTGCTGGGTCCATCAATCGGTGCAATTAATGAGGAGTCTGTTCCACGTCCAAGACATCCAATCTATACCCGAAGCGTCCTTTCGCCCTGTATCCGAGACTTCCTTTTCCCATGCTAATGATCACAATCCGTGCGTTGATAATCGTGACTGTTGGATCACGTTCGAGTGCTTACCCCGTAGATGATCAACGGTCGAGGTGGAATTGCTTCCACCCCAAGCTCTTCAAGTATAAAACTCGAGAACCGCTTCTCACATACTTACTTTGACCATTTGAAATTCAAAAAAATACTAGAACCTTCAAACTCTCCCAAAGGTTCATCACTCATAGACCCCAAAACCTTCACAAGTTCCTACGTTTCCAACGACCTGGACGGATAGAGGGAATCATCATTCTTTTGGTCGAACAACAAGAAATACTTTCGGGTCCGCACACTACCCAACACCTACATGCGCTTTATGTTGAGTACGTATTTTCGACATATTTTTTCTTTAGGTTCTGGTTTGTCGAGTGCGTGGTTGCATGCTTAGGGTTTTGATGTTTCTGGCATCCAGAGGTCTTTTTGACCTTTTTTTAGTTGCTTTGGGTCCATTTTGACATTTTAAATGGTAAAAATAGCTTGTTTTACGCCTTATGCGATTTTTTGTTTTTCTGGACATTCGATCGGAATCTAGAAAATTTCTAGTTTTCGGTGAAGTTCATGAACTTCGGTGGTGTTCTCCGGCCCCAATCCATTGGTTCCGAGGACACCCAAGTCCCTTAGAATTCCTTCTCCTCTCCACTCCCCGAGCAGTAGTCTTATGGGTTCTCATTTTGGCCTATTTTTTTTTTCTAGTCAAGGCGCTAACTGCTTGGTTTTTATTTTAGATGTCTGAAGAGCTTCACCATCTTCACCAACAACGATTCTACTACTTTGATGGTGAAATATTGGAGATGGCCCGAGGCGTGGGACGACTTCTCGAAAAGGGGAAACGAGTGGCCGCGCAACATAGTAGGGCCCTCGTAGTGAGGGAAGACAACCTCTGATGACGGGGAGGCCCCTTCGACCTAGCATCTCAGAGGAGGAGGCCAACATGGGTCTCCTACCAGAGGATGGAAAATATACCACTGAAGGCTTCGAGGCGGAGGAGCTCCCAAGCAAGCTGAGGCATCGGGAGGCTCTTCACAATATTATAAGCCACTTCGGGGTTGACACCTGGGACGTCCTAGTGCGTTTGTCCCGAGAGAACAAGAGCGCGTACGAGAGCATCCATGACCTCGGGGCTTGGAGCGCTTCTCACCTCCAGGCGGGAGCCGCGCTACCCCTCCATCAACACTATGTCGACTTCTTGAAGTTCGACGACATAGCTCCCTTAAAGATATCCCCGAATGGACATTGAGTGCTAGCAGGGCTTTTTGTTCTGTTTAGGAGGCAGAATTGGCCCGCCCCTTCTTTGGCAGAGATCCTGTACATATACAGCTTCTGAGCTTGCCTGAAGAATGGGAACCATGATGGGTACTATACTTTGATGAAGTATATGTACCTGGGCATGTCTTATAAGGCTTCGTGTGGCAGCAAGAGCCATGCGTGGGACTGCAAAGACCAATTTTTTCTGGGTGGGTGAGTTTCCTACGTGAATCAATCCAGCACTACTCTTGGACTTCACCAGGGTTGGTAAGTCTTTCCTCAAACTATTTTCGTTTTTCGTTTTCATCCCCTTGTGGCTGGTCCTTAGGAGTTGAGTCTTTTGCAGGTCCTTTTCGCCGCACTCCTCATGTTGATGCCTACAACGAGAGGTTTCAAAGAATGAAGGCCCTCCCAGACGAGGAGATGGGTCTTGCCTTCCTCATCACGGAGGCTTATCTGCGTCAGTACGGGCTTCTTCAGGAGGGTCAGCACATAAGCCCCGCAAACTTGTCCAGCATCCGCGACTCGAAGAAATCATTGGCGGATGCCAGGGTTCACACAGAGTATATGGCGGCGCAAGCGTCCTTCTAGTATTAGCAGAGGATGTGCGACAATCACATGGAGACAGTGCTTGCCATCCAGGCCGCTGTCGAGGCCTAAGAGGACAAGGAGCTTGAGGCAGAGTTCAAGGCGGGGATATGGTCTTCTTCCATGCCTCAAGATAAATCCCCTATAACCCTGTACCATGCTAAGCATGTAGGGGAGGGAGTTAGTCCCAACCACATATAGGTTTCACCATCACTCCTCTAGTGCGGGCAGGTCTCGGAGTGTCAATGGACGGAGGAGGAGTTTCAAGAATACCAAGACTTGATCGATGTCTTCCTTTTCCAACCAAAGAGAAAAATTCACCCCCGAGGATTCGTGCCTTTGGATGAGGTGACATCCATGCATGATAGGTGGTTTTTTTAATACAAGACAAACACCTCACAAGAGATGGCCCGACTCTTCCGAGAGTTTGCCCACTCCACTCTTCACCCGGAGGAGCCTTATAGTGGTGGGGCTCCTGAGGAGATTCTACGCCCTTAGATCTTGCATGCATTTGACATTTCATTTTCTTTATTATTATTTCTCTATCTTTCCTTCCCTCCGAGTGTTAACCAGCTCCTTTCTTTTTTGCAGACCACATGGGCTTGTCTAACAACATTCGGGTAAAACGTAAGGGATTGTTGGGGCCTCTCAAATTAAAGTATCAAGGCACCAGAAGTGGTGCCACCATCCTCGGCGGTTATTCCCCAAGCCTCGGCAATTGTCCCTCCTGCCCAGGTGGCCCCTCCAACTCCTGCGACCTCTCCACGAGTCCATTCCCTGAGAGTAGTAGCTCCTGGAGAGGTCATTGACCTAGTGGGATCCCCCTCGCGCGATGAGGGGCCTTCTCAGAAGGGAAAAGAAATCCCTTCCTCCAAGGTGCCAGGCAATCCTCTAGCCAGGACACCTCGCTTCGTCATGTTCCCTGGGCACTACGGAGGGGAAGAGTTGCAGAGGCATAAGCGAGTGGTTGAGTACTTCAACACTCGCAATGACAAGGTGAATGAGGAATTCAAAGTATTCGCAGAGTTTCTTCGCTAAGACAGGTTGCAAATCCCGATGTCGCTTCCCAATCACGAAGAGATGGAGGTTCTCCTTGCGGGGAGAGTGGGTGATCAAACAGCACTGCTAGCGGCAGAGCCTATCCAGGGACTAGCGGGGTCTCTCTGCGATATGCCATCTTGCAGCTACATCTGCTGCGGTAGTGATAACAAGAGATCACTCCTCGCCGTCTGCCGCTACACCACTATGCGGGTAAGTACCACGTGAATCTCTCAAAGTTTCCTTTCTTAGCCAAGTCCTTTCTTGGAGCTAACTATTTTTGTTGTGCAGGTCGCGATGTTTTGTCAAAGGCATGGGGACATCGTCATCATGAGATCTTTTGAGGTCAAGGATGTCAAGGAGACCTTAGTTCCCCTAAAGGAGCATTAGCGGCTCCAGAATGCCATGGAGGATGAGAAGACTCGTGTCTCCGAACTGGATACCTAATTGGCGATGAAGTGGTCCAAGTTGCAAACTCTCGAGGATACTTCCTCGAAGGTGCTGGAGGATGCGGTAGGCCACATCCAAGCCGTGAAGGAAGTTGCTCGCAAGATGTTAGAGGAGCTTGCGGCTGCTTGATAGGAGCTTCGCCTCACCTGCGAGGAATCCTCCAAGCATTTTACGGAGGCCACGAAGGCCCGAGAGGAGGCTGCGCAGGTAGCTTCGCGAGCCGAGGTAGCCGCTAAGGTGATTAAGGACCTGAAGCTTCAAATTGAGAACCTGAAGCTTCAAAATGAGGAGCTAACAAAGGAACTTGATGTGATGGCCAAGGACACCGTCTACGTTGCGTGGCAAAGCAACAGGGAGATGGACCTGGCCTTCACGGGGAAGCCCAACATGAGGATGCTACTCGAGGAGCGTCTTCAGGCAGATGAGGCTAAGGTAGCCAAGGCGTAAGAGGCCACTAGAGCAGGTCAGACTCCCAAGGCCGATCCTGTGATCGAGCTTGTGACAGAGGTTCCTCTGGGCGAGTAGGCCCTTGTGATTTTTTATTTTTACTTTTGACTTGTGTGCGTGCAATCCACTTTTTGGGTACAAACAAGTTTATTGCTTGAGCCCCTGAGCACAGTTGTAAATACTTTGTCCTTATTTCCTTGTGAATGGTTTTTGCTTGCACTATTCCTTTTCCTTCATTGCTTTATCACTCAACACTTTTTTAGCGTTTAATAATTGTGTAATTTGGTCTTACAAATTTGAGAAGGTTTTAAAATCTAACTCAACGTAACTTAACGCC